>NW_020187588.1:24457-25293 GCF_900000015.1 Plasmopara halstedii | reverse complement strand
GTCGACGAATACCACGACACCCGTGTTGCCCGCCGAATCTTTCGGCAGGCCAAACACATAATCCAAACTGATGACTGCTAGCACCCAGTGGGTACCGGTAAGCTGGCAAGCGGCGCAGCCGCATTTGAGGAGGGTTTCACCCGTTGACACGTCTCACACGTGCGCACATATGTGCTTGTCAATTTGTACAACTTGGGCCACCAATAGTGGTGACTCACAGAGTTGTACGTTTTCTCACGACCGAGATGACCACTGAGTGGCGTGTCACGAGCCTCATAGAGAATGCGGTAATTCAAGTCCTCATCATTAAGAACCACATTTCGTGGTGTATCCGCTAAATCGGTGCTATAATATAGCAACCCATCATTCAGCGAATATCGGTGCAATCGTGCACGCATTCGTGATGCCAATGTCTTGTCCGAGTTTCCAAACTCCTTGTTCCCTAAAGCTCGTAGCAAAGCTGCACACAACTCATCAACCGCATACGCGGTGAGGGTCAAATCTGTCATAGAAGACGTTACAGTTGTAACATGAGCAAGCTCATAGTCTGGTTTGCGTGACAACTCGTCAGCTAAAGCATTCTGCTTTTCCGGCTTATACTTCACCTCGAAGTTATATTCCACAAAGACGGATAGCTATCTAGCCATCCTCTGCGAGAAGTATGGCGACTGAGTCGCAGTGCGTAATGACGCATGATCTGTGTAGATTGGTGCCGAGCAGGTGGACCCTGAACTTGACAAGTGCATACGTCATCGCAAGTAGCTCCTTGTCATGAACTGGGTCGATCTTCTCTGCAGCTTTAAGCTGTCGAGATTCGAACGCAATCACCCGATCTA
>NW_020187588.1:22825-24447 GCF_900000015.1 Plasmopara halstedii | reverse complement strand
AGATGACGAAACGCTCTTTGAGCGATGGGTGCAACGGCACCGGAAACTTTCCTCACTGCATAACCTTCAGTTGATCCAGAAGGAAGTAGACTTGCGTGTGGAGCGACACATTCGCTTTGAGTTTGCCAGACTCAAGACACGCCACCGACTTCCTTCGGATTGTCGCCCTGCGACGTATGGGCTAACTCCATAATGCTCGAGCTCCGTGTCTTCAACACCTAGAGCTCAGGGTCACTGCTTGAGCTCAGCCCATGGCCCGTCTACTTCCCTGGCTATTGACGGGAATTGCGGGATGTCTGATGACGCAGGACGTCATGATCTTTCCTCTCAAAAGCGTCCACGGCGACTGCGCAATCTTGCTGAGGTGGCGTTTCAAATTCCCACGAGTTTTCGGAGTCGGGATATTCCCGCCAGTTCACCATATTTGGGTTTGACCCTGGTGACGACGTCGTTCAATAAGACGTTCCACGTAATAGTGCACGTCACCGCTCCCATCGAGAAGAGTCGGTGGCGGGCGGTGACTCGTGATGCTCTACGAGCCCTTGAGAACGAGGTCCTTCGTGATCGGAGCTCCGCTCAGCGTCATGCTGAAGTAGCATATCACTGTGCGGACACGCTTGACGATTTAAAGCACGTTGTGCGCCGGCTGCCTCGGCTTGAGGTCTACCGCTCTCTATCGGAGCGACTCCTAGCCGTGGAGCAGGCGGATGCATCGCTGCAGGCAACGGTGGGGAGCTTGGCTCCATTAGAGATGAAGATTGTCTCACTCCGTGCTCAGAACTAGTTGCTGGTTCAGTTTCTGGGTGGACGAGGTCCTGTGGGATCCGCTCCGGCGCCAACGCTTCCGCGTTCACTTGCGCCGGATCCTGATACGGCTTAAGCAAGACAACGTCAAACACCGGATGGGTACGCATCGGTTTCGGAAGGTTCAGCGTGTACGCCAGGCCCATTTGGCCACAACCTTAAACGATCCGATAATTTGTGGACGAAGTTTCGTCCTGAAGATAGCAGAGGCTGCATGTGTAGACAGGTTTTTTTAATTTAATAAAACCAGGTCTCCGACCTTAAAGCTTTCCACTTCGCCTAGTCCTTTTTCATCTGTATATATTTTCTGCAAGTCTTGGCTTTCAACCATCACATCCCGAACGTGTCGTAGGACACTCAGTCTGGTAGACAAGAAGTCATCGACTTCTTTACGGATGGTGAGGGGGCTGACATCAGCGAGCCGTTCGGCTATTTCTCCCCACCAAGCCCTGGGCCATGGAATAACGGTGTCAGTGGGACGCGAGGGTGAATCAGGCCGTTCACGTAGAATGGCGTGTAGCCGGTAGACGAATGAATCGCATTGTTCAGTGCTAACTCTACGAGTGGCAACATGGTGCTCCAGCGCCTTGGCGTCACAGCGCAAACGCTGCGAAGAACATTTTCGATGACGCGATTCACCCTTTTGGTTTGGCCATCGGTCTGCGGATAATCCGCTCTCGACATATCTTACTTGGTGCCGAGCGACTTGAAGATAGTCGACCAAACTTTTTCCGTGAATCGGGGGTTTCTATCAAAGACAATCGACTATGGGAGTCCGTGTGACGGAAAACACGATCCACGAACAGCGTTGCTGTACT
>NW_020187588.1:22633-22815 GCF_900000015.1 Plasmopara halstedii | reverse complement strand
GGAGCGCCAAGCTGTCACTTTTAGAGGTCGCGATGAACATTGCAGTGCATTAACCTAAAAGCTAAAAATCGCTCTTCGTGATTGGGCTCGGCGTCATCCCATAGCTCACAGCTTGGTGGGGAAGGAATAGCCAGACGGCTAGCTGACGTCAGCCCCCTATCACTGAAGAAGTCGACGATCTT
>NW_020187588.1:22485-22623 GCF_900000015.1 Plasmopara halstedii | reverse complement strand
CTCGCAAACAGAGTCGAGTCATCTGCAAAGAACACGCTTGTGGACGTGTGGTCTGCGTCCAGACACACACCGTACTCCTCGTGGGATCTCAGCAGGTTGCCGAGAAGCTCGATCGTCAAGACGAAGAGCAACGCAGAG
>NW_020187588.1:13077-13212 GCF_900000015.1 Plasmopara halstedii | reverse complement strand
TATGGGGTTTCGTCGATGGCAGCGTGCATGCCGTCGACGACGTTAAGCAGCAGCAAGCACATGCGGCGATTGTGCTCAACCTGGCCGACAACTAGCTTCAGCACGTAATCAGTGCCGACAGCGCAGCTGAAGTGC
>NW_020187588.1:12549-13067 GCF_900000015.1 Plasmopara halstedii | reverse complement strand
CGCTGCTCAAGTTTTGGAGCAGTCGCTGCATGTCATGCGTGACATGGTCGGTCAAGGGTCGAGGCATCAAGAACGAGGCCCCCGTGATGCACGTGAAGTAGCACATAAGCCACTGAGCGCCGCTCAGGTATCGAAGCAGTCGCTGCATGCCATTGATGGCGTGGTCGGACAGAGTCCAAGGCATTTTGGGCACGGCCCTTCAGATGCGCGTGGAGTGGCATTCACTGAACGAAGACTGCGGGGCTAACAGCTCTTCGTCAGATGTTGTAGAGAACATCGGAGCTCCAAAGGAGCGGACAGTAAGGGTGACACCGGACGACGCGGAGTGCGTGTTCACCCTGGTCTCACCGAGACATAGAACAGAGGCAACGGTGACGTCGTATGCGGGCTGCAAGACGCCGAGTGTGTCTACCGTAGATAATGGCGCACAGTTAAAATACACCCTCGTCAATGGTATGATGAGGAGGAAGATGGCGACGTCCGCCTCGCGGCTATGCCTGCAGTCGATGCTCTTCTTC
>NW_020187588.1:12276-12539 GCF_900000015.1 Plasmopara halstedii | reverse complement strand
CTGTGACAGATTTGATCCGCACCGCGTATGCGGGTGATGAGATGTATGTAGCGTTGCTACGGGCTCTAGGGAGCAACGAGTTTGAAAGCTCGGACAAGAAATTGTCACAAAGACTGCGTGCACGATTGCACCGATATTCGTTGAACAACGGGTTGCTATACTATAGCACCGATTCAACGGATGACCCACGAATTGTGGTTCGTCATAATGAGGATTTGAGATACCGCATCCTCTTTAAGGCTCACGACACGCCACTCAGTGGC
>NW_020187588.1:9656-10123 GCF_900000015.1 Plasmopara halstedii | reverse complement strand
AAAGCCACTCAAAAAGATCACTTTTTTCTGATTTTCGTTCACCTCTTAACATTAAGGTTATTTTTGTTTAACAAAAAAATCACCACATGGGTAATGACCAAACCAAAAAATCACCACATGGGTAATGACCAAACCAAAAAATCACCACGGAGTCCGCACTCTAGTTTGGCATCATGAAGGGATTTCTGCTGTCGAATCCTGCGAATCAGAAGTGGGTGGACGCGCAAGAACGCAGGAAACGCGGGCGAGACCACGTTGAATCTGTCGCTCGCCTTGTTTGTCTAGAAATGTTCCCGGAGTTGCATTTGCAGTCTCTACAGCCACTTGTCCAGCCAAACTCTACCAACAGCCGAATACCTAGTGAAATTATAATTGAGGCACGACAGCGTCAGCTGCATCGCCGCTTGATGAAGAAGCTATTGGATACAATGAATACAAAAGGAAATTTGGGCAAGATGACATCAGAT
>NW_020187588.1:9307-9578 GCF_900000015.1 Plasmopara halstedii | reverse complement strand
CACGACACGTGCTACTATGTCACGTAGCGCAGGCGAGGAAACGTTGGCGGAGGAAGGCAAAGTCTGGAGCGCAAGGTGAGCGCTGGTGGAGGCTGTTGGAGAGGAGGTCCTGCTGGAGGGAAATTGAGAAGTGATTGATTGATCGTTCAGTTATCGGGACGCTGGGCTTACTAGCCACTCGTCCTTGGCGACCTAGACACGCAACATGTGTCCAGGTTCCATCCTGAATCCTATCTATCTCACATCCTATCCTATCTTTCTAAACCAATGC
>NW_020187588.1:8995-9297 GCF_900000015.1 Plasmopara halstedii | reverse complement strand
AACCATATGATGTTGTTGATTATACCAGCATGGTAATATTGTCCAATAGGAATGTAGGGTTGAGATAAGACATGTAAAAAATTGATCTTATGTAAAATTTGGCGTGATCGTCTTTTGCTTTACGGCAAGCAGTTGGCGACCACGTCACACTAGCGCATGGAATGGAGATCACTAAAACTTATAGCTTTATCAAAGCCAGTTCCCACAAAGCATTTGCTCCATTTATGGAAGCAGTATCTAATGCTCGACGAGAGGGCGACGTGGATAAGTCTAAAGCTATGATCGTAGAGATGATGAAACTC
>NW_020187588.1:8802-8985 GCF_900000015.1 Plasmopara halstedii | reverse complement strand
CATGCTTACAATAAGCTCAACGCTGCCACCATTCCGGCACAGACGCCGATTCCTAGAATGGATGTTCTTCAGAACAACATGATGGGATGTACGAAGTACAGTGCACTCGACTTGGTAGATGGGTGCTGCCAATTGCTCATGAGAGCGAACGACATCTCGCTGACAGCGGTGAGCACTCCGAGC
>NW_020187588.1:7464-8700 GCF_900000015.1 Plasmopara halstedii | reverse complement strand
GCATGCTCTGGGAGTGGCTGGTGATACCCCAAGGGCTGTCAAATGCACCAGCAACATTCAATCGTCTTGTGGCGCAGTTGGTCAGGCCCCACAGGGCGTATGCACAGAGATACTTAGACGACATTTTTGTTCACAGTCTTTGGGAGCACGGGAGGACGGATGAGGAGAACTACATCGTCCATTTGAGAGCTGTGCTCCAGTGCATACGCACGAACAAACTGTACGCCAATGCAGACAAGTGCACCTTTGGCGCGGAAAGGATTCCCTTTTTAGGGTGCTTCGTTGGGAATTGAGGCCTTCGAGCGGATCCCGCTAAGATCCCCATTGTAAACTGGGCTGTTCCAAAAAGACCAGAAGGACCTCGCCAACTACTTGCACAAGTACAGCGTAAATTACGCATAAATGATGGATAATGGTCCGACCATTATCCAACCTCCTTAGAAACGGATGCGGAATAATGTTGGAACACCGAACATCAGGAGGCTCTTGACGGAGTCAAAGACACCCTTCTTCATGCACCAATACTGGCGCTGTTAGACCCTGATCGTCCTTTCAGCGTCGTCTGTGACGCTTCGGACTATGCCATCGCTGCAACCTTACGCTAAGGGGCGAGATCGGGTAATCGCGTTCAAATCTCGACAGCTCAAAGCTGCACAGAAAAACTATCCGGTTCATGACAAGCTACTTTCGATGAAGTGTGCACTTGTCAAGTTCAGGGTCCACCTGCTCGGCTCCAAGCCGTCTGTGATCTATATAGATCATGCGTCACTACGCACTGCGACTCAGTCGTCCCACCTCTTGAAGTGGTTGGCTAGATAGCTATCCTTCTTTGCGGTATATAACTTCGAAGTGAAGAATAAGCCGGAAAAGCAGAATTCTTTGGTTGGTGCGTTGTCTCGCAGACCAGACTATGAGCTTGCTCATGTTACAATTGTAACTTCGTCTGTGACGGATCTGATCCACATCGCGTATGCGGGTGATGGGATGTGTGTAGCGCTGCTACGGGCTCTCGGGGGCAAGGAGCTCGGAGACTCGGACAAGAAATTGTTACCAAGACTGCGTGCACGATTGCACTGATATTCGTTGAATAACGGCTTGCTATATTATAGCACCGATTCAACGGATACATCACGAATTGTGGTTTCTCATTATGAGTATTTTAAATATCGCATTCGCTTTGAGGCTCACGACACGCCACTTAGTGGTTTTCTTGGTCCTGAGAAAACGTACAACTCA
>NW_020187588.1:6595-7405 GCF_900000015.1 Plasmopara halstedii | reverse complement strand
ACGGGTGTCGTGGTATTCGTCGACCGGTTGAGCAAGATGGCTCATTTGGCGGCGGTGTTAGACACCACGGTACAGCAACGCTATTCGTGGATCGTGCTTTCCGACAACACGGACTCCCAGAGTCGATTGTCTCTGATAGAGACCCCCGTTTCACGGAAAATTTTGGTCGACTATCTTCAAGGTGCTAGGCACCAAGTTAGATATGTCAACAGCGGATCATCCGCAGACCGATGGCCAAACCGAATAGGTGAATTGCGTCAGCTAAAACGTTCTTCGCAGCGTCTGTGCTGAGACGCCGGAGCGCCATGTTGCCACTCGTAGAGTTTGTGCTAAACAATGCAGTGCATTGACTACCGGCTACACGCCGTTTTACGTGAACGGGCTAGTTTACCCTTGCGTCCCGCTGGCGCCGCCATTCCATGGCTCATGGTTTGGTGGGGGGATAGCTGAACGGATAGCTAATATCAGCCTCTCATCATCCGCAAAGAAGTCGATGACTTCTTGTCTACCAGACTGGGTGTCCTACGACACGTTCGCGATGCGATGGCCGAAAGCAAAGACCTGCAGAAAGAATATGCAGATGAAAAAAGGAAGAGGCAAAGTGGAAAGCTATAAAGTCGGAGACCTGGTTTTATTCAACTCTAAAAAGCTTCCTGAAGCTATATTCCAGACGAAGCATCGTCCACGGTTTATTGTACCGTTTAAGGTTGCATCGGTTCCCCCATCGAGCCAGGATTTACTTCCCTCGATGCCGCGGAGACACGGTCCGATATGGCACCGTGTACGGGAGATGAAGCTGGGCTCTGCCTA
>NW_020187588.1:6280-6427 GCF_900000015.1 Plasmopara halstedii | reverse complement strand
ATGGACGAGCACCTATGTGCCCACGTGTGAGACGTGTCAACGGGTAAAACCCTCTCCAAATGCGGCTGCGCCGCTGGTTAGCTTACCGGTACCCACTGGTTATTGACAGTCCATGAGTCTGAACGTTGTGTTTGGCCTGCTGTAAGG
>NW_020187588.1:1276-1677 GCF_900000015.1 Plasmopara halstedii | reverse complement strand
ACAACAAGCTGAACAGCGCAACGGTGCCGGCCCAGACACCAATCCCACGTAAGGATGTTTTGCTAGACAACATGGCCGGTTGCGTGCTGTATAGCGCGCTGGATCTGGTAGATGTATACTACCAGATCCTGATGAGAGAGAGAGATATTCCTCTCACAGCGGTAAGCACTCCAGGCGGTATGCTTTGGGAGTGGCTTGTGATGCCGCAGGGCCTGTCGAGTGCCCCAGCGACGTTTAATCGCTTGGGCACGCAGTTGTTCAGGCCGCTACGTACGTTCGCGCAGACGTAATTTGACGAAATCTTCGTCCACAGCCGTGTCGAAGGAGGCAAGACGGCTATGGAGGTGCATTTGGGGCACCTCCGTCGAGTGTTGGAGGTCATGAGGACCAACAAGCTCTAG
>NW_020187588.1:0-117 GCF_900000015.1 Plasmopara halstedii | reverse complement strand
GACGCAACGTGCGCCTCCTGGAGGATATCAAACTTCAGATCCTCATTGTTGGGTACTAGAACCCGTGGAGCCTCACTGGGGTCCACCCGATAGTGGAGTAGGCCATCGCGCCACTCA
>NW_020187587.1:0-620 GCF_900000015.1 Plasmopara halstedii | reverse complement strand
GGATGTGCATACACAACGCATTCTGACGGTGCAATTCAAATTCGTACGAGATGCGTGGAGATGTACTGGAACCCAGTATCGCGCAGATGTGAGTATTTGGAATACCAAGTGTGATATGTGCGGGCGGAAGCGTGTGTATGGACCGAGCAATACCAAAATTGGAGCTGAGTCTTGGTTGTGCTCCCTGTAAGACGTAGATGAAAGTTATTGTTCTTTTGACAGTGATGCTCTAACTTTTATGTCTCTCAAACAGATGTTTTACCGCAAACGAAGCATTCTCTACGAAATGTCATGGCTGTATGGAATCGCTTCCGGAGGTCGACCGCTCGACATTTTACACCACTTAGATTTGATAGCGCCAGTCTAACTGGATAGGTAAAGAAAATATCGAGCTTGTTAAAATGAGTCAAAAATACTGTCATTATATCAAGGTATCTGGGTGACATACTGTTGAAGTGGAGTCTCTTACTATATTAATATTTGTGTCGCTTCCTAAGAGGGAGACAGAATCTAAAAAAGCGCACGAAGTAAATCCAAGGATATCTGAGGCCAAGCAATCTATAATCACCAATTCTCTGACATCGCTTTCTTCTCTAGCTAAGGACTAAGCTCATAATTCT
>NW_020187586.1:0-338 GCF_900000015.1 Plasmopara halstedii | reverse complement strand
GATCTCGCTGAATTCCCGGTCGCGGGGCCGCAGGGCTATGACAAACAGCTGTTTGTTTTTGGTCCGCGCGATATCTATCGTCCTGGCGAAACGGTCATCGTGAATGCGCTGCTTCGCGATGCCGACGGACACCCCTTGCCCGCGCAGCCGATCAAAGCGGAGCTGGTGCAGCCCGATGGCCAGGTGATGCGGACTTTTGTCTGGCAGCCTGAAGCGGGATTCTACCAGCAGCGACTGGCGCTGTCCGCGTCGGCCATGACCGGCGACTGGATGTTGCGACTGAATACCGGCGATAACCTCAAGCGAGAGTGGAAGTTTCACGTCGAAGATTTTCTGCC
>NW_020187585.1:0-441 GCF_900000015.1 Plasmopara halstedii | reverse complement strand
AGCCACCTCGTTGAGCACGCAGACGAGTGCGATAAGCTTCCAACGGAAATTCTTGTGGGACCAAGAAACGAGCTTGAAGAGCTTTCCGTTCGGCAAGTTCATCTTCCGTAATGGTCGGAGCCCGATGATGTGGAGGCGTAACGATCGAGGCACCACGTCCTTTGCTTCCACAGCGGGATCCGCCGGGTTGAAGCCATATTTCACACGAGGGTCAATGACCGGCCGTGGATGGGCGCGCATCAAAGCCGCCTCACGGGCAGCTTTCAGCTGCCGCTTCGTGCCTCATCGAGGTCATTGGTGATGGCACCACGTCCCTCAGGTGATGAGAAATCAGGAAACGAATATGGGGTCCGCAAAGCGCGAGCAGGGCTCGAATCACACCGCTGGCGCGGCTCGCCTTCCTCGTCATATCACCCGGGAAAAGAAGTGTCAGACTCGGAG
>NW_020187584.1:0-424 GCF_900000015.1 Plasmopara halstedii | reverse complement strand
GCCGGGCGTCGACCCTGATCCAGGGTGTGTCTACCGTAGACGATGGCGCACAGTTATATACGCTCGTCAACGGTATGACGGGGGCGAAAGATGGTGACTTTCTCCTCGAGGCTACGCCTGCAGTAGATGCTCTTCTTGAGCTGGACGAGATGTCCCATGAAGTGTTCGGCAGTGCCTTGAAGGCAGGCGATTTGGCCGAAGTGGTCATTGTACGACCGGACGAGAAGATAAACTCGTCATCGCTTCTGGATGAAGTTGTCATGGAGGACACCAAGAGAGTGCTGAAGGCACGAAGTGAATCCTCGATCCTACGGAATCCCTTGGATCCGTACTCCCCTTTGGTAAAGGAATATCAAGACGTCGTCCCCAAAGACCCGCCTTCGGTCCTACCTCCGGACCGAGGTGTGCGTCATGAGATCGACCT
>NW_020187583.1:588-680 GCF_900000015.1 Plasmopara halstedii | reverse complement strand
CCACAAGCGCATCTTCTGATCAACCGGAACTCCCTGCCTGCACTGCATCCGACGCGAGGCGTGAAGCAAGGCGATCCGCTGTCTGCGTTGCC
>NW_020187583.1:0-274 GCF_900000015.1 Plasmopara halstedii | reverse complement strand
ATTGAACCAGTGACCATTCGATCTGCAATCGAACGCTCTACCACTGAGCTACCCGCGCACTTCTCGATTTGCCAGCTACTACGCAAGTCAAATCTCCAGAAGTACTCCCCAACCCCCAGCCCTCCGCCCTATCTGCTCCTCCTCTTTTCTCAAGATGAAATATCCAGCTGCTTCCGCCTCCCCATCTTCCGCCGACCAGCCCCCTCGCGCTGTGAATGGCTTGACTCCTGGGTCCGCACCCAGTATCCAGTCTGGTACCACGGTCGGCCCATCT
>NW_020187582.1:0-675 GCF_900000015.1 Plasmopara halstedii | reverse complement strand
CCGGTGACTCGTGATGCTCTTCGAGCCCTTGAGGACAAGGTCCTTCGTAATCGGAGCTCCGCTGATCTTCATGCTGAAGTAGCATATCGCTGTGCGGACGCTCTTGACGATTTAAAGCATGTCGTGCGCCGGCTGCCACGCCTTGAAAACTACCGCTCTTTGTTGAAGCGACTCCTAGCCGTGGGGCAGGCGAATGCATCGCTACAGGTAACGGAGGAGAGCTTAGCTCAATTGGAAAGGGAGGTTGCTGCACTTCGTGCTCAGAACCAGTTGCTGGTTCAGCTTCTGAATCGCCGCGGGCCCGTGGGATCGCTCCGGCGCCAACGCTTCCGCGTTCACTTGCGCCGGAGCCCGCTACATCTTGAGCAAGCTCACGTTAAACACCGGGTGGCTGCGCATCCGTTTCGGAAGGCTCAGCGTGTATGCCAGGCCCCGTTTGGCCACAACCATAAACGGTCCGATAAACCGTGGACGAAGCTTCGTCCGGAAGATAGCAGAGGCTGCATGTGTGGGCAGATTTTTAGAGTTCAATAAAAACCAACTCCCCGACCTTAAAGCTTTCCACTTTGCATTTTCCTTTTTCATCTGCATATTGTTTCTGCAAGTCTTGGCTTTCGGCCATCGCATCGCGAACGTGTCGTAGGACACTCAGTCTGGTAGATAAGAAGTCATCGA
>NW_020187581.1:825-989 GCF_900000015.1 Plasmopara halstedii | reverse complement strand
GATATCATGTCACATACGTTTGCAGTGCTTCCAGACGTGCTACAGCGTTTCTGATTGATTCAGACGAAATAATTTGACGCAGCACCAACTGTGGACGCACTCAAACGTTCGTCACGCTGTCAGCAGTTGAGATATCATGTCACATACATTTGTGGTGCTTCCTA
>NW_020187581.1:0-168 GCF_900000015.1 Plasmopara halstedii | reverse complement strand
TCACGCTGTCAGCAGCTGAGATATCATGTCACATACATTTGTGGTGTTTCCGGACGTGGTACAGCGTTTCTAATTGAACCAGACGCATCCTTTTGACGCGGCACCAACTATGGACGCACTCAAACGTTCGTCACGCTGTCAGCAGTTGAGATATCATGTCACATACAT
>NW_020187580.1:0-324 GCF_900000015.1 Plasmopara halstedii | reverse complement strand
TGGAAGGAAGTCAGCTGTATGCTGAGGCGCTGAAAGCGCAGTTGGGTGACATCGTCACAGTTCGCATAGCGACGGGGATGCGTGTCACGGTCCCGAAGGTACCTGTGGACCTCAGAGTCTAGTTCCTTGACTTTGATAGCGTGGAACGCTGTCTAGTCTTAGACTTGGATGCAAGGTATAACATCATCCTTGGAATGGCATTGTTGAAACACCATGAGCCATGGATTGATTGGAGGTCAACGACCATGGGCGCTACGCGCACGTCTCCTGGTGGAGCATTGGCGAGTCATGAACCCACCTCTGCTAGGAGACAAAAGCGCTATT
>NW_020187579.1:0-459 GCF_900000015.1 Plasmopara halstedii | reverse complement strand
TATCAAATTCAAGAAACTTGACTCCGAGGTCCACAGGGACCTTCGGGACCGTGACACGTGTCCCGATCGCTAGGCGAACAGTGACGATGTCACCCTAACCGCGCTTTCAGCGCCTTAGCATACAGTTGACTTCCTTCCATCGTGGAGCGTCGAGCATAATTGCCTAACGCCCCGAATCGATGAGGATATTCCATGGCTCTTCGAAGCCCTTTACGATCGCCTCCACGACCAGCAAGCCCGGCTTGCATACACGTTCTGTGTAAGAGCACGGAGCTCTCGGCGCTGGGCCCGATTGACCTCTACCTCCCTGGTGCCCAACAGAACTCAGTTATTCCCCAGTAGGTCGCCCCGTGCCTACTGAGTGATGTCGTTTCCCGCGACGAACCAGACTGGTAGACATTGGGCGATGGTTCGAAGAACCTTGACGCGCCTTGCGCAGGGGGCAACCGTTCCGCAGGT
>NW_020187578.1:0-1011 GCF_900000015.1 Plasmopara halstedii | reverse complement strand
CAAGTTGTACAAATGGACGAGCACCTATGTGCGCACGGGTGAGACGTGTCAACGGGTGAAACCCGCCCCAAATGTGGTTGCGCCGCTGCGCCGCTGGTCAATTTATCAGAACCCACTGGGTGCTGGCAGTCCATGAGTTTGGACTTTGTGTTTTGCGTGCCGAAGATTCGGCGGGCAACACGGGTGTCGTGGTGCGCGTCGACCGGTTGAACAAGATGGCTCATTTGGCGGTGGGGCAGACATCATCGACGGAGTCGGTCCAGCAACGCTGTTCGTGGATCGTGTTTTCCGTCAACACGGACTCCCAGAGTCGATTGTCTCTGATATAGACCCCCGTTTCATGGGAGAATTTTGGTCGACTATCTTCAAGGTGCTCGACACCAAGTTGGATATGTCGACAGCGGATCATCCACAGACCGATGGGCAAACCGAAAGGGTGAATCGCGACATCGAAGACGTTCTTTGCAGCGCTTGCGCTGAGACGCCGAGGCGCTGGAGCACCATGTTGCTACTCGTACAGTTTGCACTGAACAGTGCAGTGCATTCGTCTACTGGCTACACGCCGTTCTACGTGAACGGGCTGGTTCACCCTCGCGTCCCGCTGACGCCGTCATCCCATGGCTCAGGGCTTGGTGGGGGAGGGATAGCCGAACGGCTAACAGATGTCAGCCCTCTCACCATCCGTAAAGAAGTCGATGACTTCTTGTCTACCATACTGAGTGTCTTACGACACGTTCGCGATGCGATGGCTGAAAGCCAAGACCTTAAAAATGAATATGCAGATGAAAAAAGAAGAGGCAAAGTGGAAAGCTTTAAGGTCGAGGACCTGGTTTTATTTAGTTCTAAAAACCTGCCTACACATGCAGCCTCTGCTATTCTCCGGACGAAGCTTCGTCCACGGTTTATAGGACCGTTCAAGGTTGTGGCCAAGCGGGGCCTAGCGTATACGCCAAACCTTCCGAAACGGATGCGCACCCACTCGGTGTTTTACGTGGACTTGCTCAAGCCGTA
>NW_020187577.1:0-619 GCF_900000015.1 Plasmopara halstedii | reverse complement strand
ACTTCCTTCCATCGTGGAGCGTCGAGCATAATTGCCCGACGCCCCGGAATTGATGAGGTTATTTCCCAGTAGGTCGCCCCGCGTCTACTGAGAGGTGTCATTTTCCCGCGTCGAACCAGACTGGTAGGCGCTGGGGCGATGGTTCGAAGAGCCATAACGCGCCTTGCGCAGGGGCAACCGTTTCGCAGGTGACGGGTGTCCCCACAGACAAACTACCGTCGTATGTTTGCGTGCTGCCCGGCAGCTCGGAGCTCTGCTCACTCGTTCTCAGCATAGCTTAGGTCATGGGCATAGACCCGCTCGACGAGCTGTTGGAGTGTAATTCCAACCAAGTCGCGCCGACTTGAAATTGAATTCGGCATTTACTGCCACATTCACCGTTTCTTCAAAAGAAGGCGGGTGCACAGGGTCGACTTCCATTCTGGCCACGCCAGTGCGGACGCCTTCCGGTGTTGTACGCCCTTAGGGACAAACAAGGACATTAGCTTGTGAAGCCCGTTCTGCATGCCCTGGGGCAAAGAAGGAAATTGGTCCATCCTCACAGAGGATCAGTTTAAACGTCTCAGGTGTAGATTGACTACAAGTGCTACCAAGTGCAGCGGGGCTGCCGTAGCTTAGC
>NW_020187576.1:0-4170 GCF_900000015.1 Plasmopara halstedii | reverse complement strand
TCGGAGATAAAAGTCTTTACAGTTACAATGATAAAGAATGCAAGATAAAGTAAACGCGTTGCGAAATGACTTCGATAAATATTCAATGTTGCAGCTGAATTTGATGTATGAGACGATAGAAAAGCTGATAATGTGTTCAATATCAAGTTTAGAAGCCTTATATCAATAGATGTAAGGAAAGTCACACTGATGACACGAAGCAAGCTTATGCCTCAGTACAGTTCTTTGACGTATCAAACTTTGACTTTCTCAAACCTCAACTGATTATCTTCATTGAACTTGTTATTGTCAAGGATGTCCAGTTGTTTCAAAGAAACGATACAAATGAGCTTGTCCTTGCTGATAAAATATCTGAGGGGACCAGAAGGATAGGTTGTCAACCACCCATCTATCGAGATCAGTATTCACTGAGGTCACAATTATGTACTAGATCTTCAAGAGAGAAGCGCGATCATAGCAGACCAGATCTCTGTTCATAAATGTGCAAATTGTTTCTAGCTAAAAGAACATAAGATATTTGAAAAAAATTACCCAAGAATTTTCAGTGTCCACGTTGAAAATCCCGAAGAGCCGGGTAGACCAGATTATGTGATGGACAAATCATGAGGTCACGTCTGTGTGACCCAATCTTTCGTCGCTTGAATCTCTGCGCAGCATTTCCCAATTTTCTTGACTTCTTGATGATGTTTGTGCCAATTCTTCCTGCCTTATTACTGCTTGATGTCAGTGTATCCTCCGCGTCTAATTCGAGTATAGTCCAGCATGAAGACCCAGTCGTGTTCGATGGTCACGTGAATGATTCGCTGCCTTCTGCAAATAGTAGCTTGACCGCTGCTGAAGGAGAGTTGGAGAGCTATGATGATAGTGAGCAAAGTAACACCGATATTGATGAAACTGATGGGGAGATGAGGATGTTTTCTTTCATTGTTGATAGGATGGCTTCATCGCATTTGTCCAGCCTACCGAAACATGAAGAAGGCACTGAAAAATACTGGTCGTCGATATTATATACAACGTTACTTCAGCTGAAGTCAAACGAAGTTAAGTCAGATCAACAAGCGCAGCTATTTCGCAATTTAGCGGACGTTCTCGCACAAAATCATGAAGAATTGAAATCAATTGTTCGTTTGGCGATCGCCAACGCTCTTACAAACCCTGCGAAAACCGAGCAGACACAAGCTCAGTTGCTTAAACTTCAAACGAAACTATCGACAGTATTCGAAAGTTTGATGGAGCAAACAAATCAAAAAAGCCTTCAAGTATTTTTCGAAACAGGGCTGGATTCTGTATTGCTATCCTACGCCAGCAAGCTATCTCGCGGAGAGAGCAGATTGCTGGATCAAAATTCACTCGCAGACGACGTCGCTCGACTCCTTACGGTAAAACGTGAGGATGGTAATTTGATTACTTGGTTGGGAACTTATCGAACCTCACGAACATCCCACGAGCTAGTATCTACCTACTCCACCGATTATATGGATGGTTTCATTCGTGGTTTATTGTACCGTCCAAGAGTCCGCAAGCTAGCATATCGCTTAAAAACAATGATTACTCCTATCCTTTCCAAGTTGCTCGAGCATTATGATAATCCACCTCAGGCGTTTCTACTCAACCAATGTCTTCAATACGCTGCATACACTCGTTTCAGCTTTATTGAGCATGAGGCAAAAAGTTCTGAGTTTATGTTGCCTCATCTTTCTGCCAGCTTGAAAGAGTTAATGAAAGATTCCGAGTTTGATGTATACGATTACTTGAAGGCGGAACTGGAAAAAATTCCGAAGGAAAATTTCCGACAATTCGCAGCATTTAACAAATTCGAATGGTCAAAACTTGATTAAGATCAAGTGCGTTTATTCAAAGCTGCGTTACAATCAGATGAAATGGTGAAACTGGTTAGGGAGGCTCTGGTAGAACAGCGTCAGGTCGCAGCATTTAAGGAGATATTGAGCGATGAGAATATGGTGGGAACGTTTGAGGCGCTGCTGAATGACAAGAATCTGGTGCAATCGCTTCATATGGTTCTCAAAGACGAGAAACAATTGCAATTGCTCAAAGCGACTTTGAATGGTGAAAACGAACCTGTGGAATTTACCACGGGTTTGTCAAAAGGTGATGTGGAGCTGGAGCTGAAAGAAGATAATGCTATGGCGAGTCTTCATCCGTTTCTACACAATAAGCACGTGTCGGACTTGCTCAGAGAGACTTTTGCAGAAAAGGACCGTTTCATGTTGTTTAAGAAAGCGCTAGAGGAAGAAGGACGATTGATATTGGTTGAAGACATGTTGAGCAGTACGGAATTGGATACGGTGGAGCTGCTCAAAGCCATTCTCAGAAATCAAGATAGAGTGCAATTGTTCAAAGAGGCTTTGAAGAATGAGGAGCATCTGAAATTATTCAGATTGGCCTTGGACAACCCGGCTGAAGTTTCCAAGTTTCATGATCAGCTCAATGATGAGAAACTCTCGAAAGAGCTTGATGCAGCATTTAAGGATGTTAACTGTTATTTTTTTCTCAAAGTGGCTGTCAAGGATGATGTCAGTGCGAAGTTATTTCGAGCGGCTTTGGAGAAAGAAGATCAGGTCAAGGCGTTTGAAGATGCATTGATCAAAAAGAAATTGACAAATGTCTTTAGATCGATACTCAAGGAAGAAGAGCAATTAGATTGGCTTAAAAATGCTGTTCACGAAGATATTTTCTGGCAGGTTAGAAATGCTTTGGATATGAGAGATAGAAAAATGCTGATAGAAGAAGCGATGCTGCACCTCGAGACTACAACGTAAAGATCCAGGTGATGGACAACCTTCAACCTTGGAATCGATTGATAGCAATGTCTAAACAATTCGAATATTTTTCATTACTATTTTTGTTATGTGTTTATAATGTTGAAAAACTCTTCTAATAGGTTTTGACTAGCTTGCTATTTCAAGAGTAGATATATTTAGGAGTACTATCGAGACAAATACGAAATATTTGTTTTTGATAATAATAATTCGACTGCCACTATTTTCTGACGTGCAGGTGTATACCACCGACTCCTCCTTTGCAGTGTACCATCATCTTTATAAACACAGACATTTCGGTACTTGTATATATTCACAATTTTATACATTTCTGTATCTAGTACAAAACGTATCAGATGTGTAAGGTGTCAGTACATAAGAACACAGTACTTGCCACGTCACAGCTCTAATATGAGAGATAGTAATTAATATAAGTCTTTGCCGCATCCATCTATCGTAAACGTACGCTTCATGTAACATTAACCAGACACCCATCAACGTTTAATGCCATCAGATTGCTCCTGGTATGAGGCAAAAATCAACTTTTGTGCCGTTGTTGAAGAGGGCTTCTAGTGTTCAAGCTTCCTCTTTGGTAGTATATGTAGTTTATCGTACTGTCTACGTCCCCTGTATGAATGGTGTGGGTCACAAAGGATGGTGTGGGTTACAAAAGATGATCTGATAACACAATGGTGTGGCTACACATAATAAAAAGTCAGTACGTGACTGGAACAGTCACTAGTAATGCATTAAATTAGATTTTACTATATAGATAGGAGAACCTATTGGTTTAGATATAGGCGGCTTTACTGCAAATAAACACCGAGAAGTGCAGTTTACTTTTTGAAATGAAAGAGTGAAATTGATTTGGGCCAAGGTTGAAGTTACTTTTGGAGTAAGCGGATTGCGATTTCCTACACTCGTACTGATTCAAAGTATAGAACGAAGGTCACCCACCTAAATCTTTTAAGCAAAAGAGCTACGGCAGCCCTGCTGCACTTGGTAGCACATGTAGTTAATCCACACCTGAGTCGTTACGACTGACGCTCTCTGAGGATGAAGCAGTTCTCGAATTTGCCCCTGGGCATGCAGAAAGGTTATGTCTCTGCTTGGCTATGTGGGCGTGCAAAACCTCGCTTCGCAAGGACCTGAAGCGATCAGCGGTGGCCCAGATGAGTTTCAAGCTATGAACATACTCTGCAAGAGCACTTAAAGCAGATGATGTCGGCGTTGACCGCATCCATGACGCCACCGTCGTTGACAGGTGACTCCTCCCGACCCAATCCGATCATGTTGAGTGTTAAGTCCTTCGAGGGCAAAGATGGACAGAATATCATGCTCTGGTGAGAGAGGTCGAGATGGTCATAGCGTCCTCCATGCTCTAGACCGA
>NW_020187575.1:2021242-2021493 GCF_900000015.1 Plasmopara halstedii | reverse complement strand
GGCTTATACTTCACCTCGAACTTAAATTTGGCAAAGAGAAGGACCACCTAGCCATCCTCTGCGAGAGAGGAGGCGACTGAGTCGCAGTGCGTAGTGACGTATGATCTATGTAGATCACAAACGGCTTTGAGCCGAGCAGGTGCACTTTGAACTTGACAAGTGCCTACTCGATCACCAGTAATTCCATGTCGTGGACTAGGTAGTGCTTCTCTGCGGCCTAAAGCTGGCGAGATTCAAATGTGATCACCCGG
>NW_020187575.1:1985467-2021232 GCF_900000015.1 Plasmopara halstedii | reverse complement strand
AGATTGACTACAAGTGCTACCAAGTGCAGCGGGGCTGCCGTAGCTTTGCGCTTAGAGGCAGCGTAATTTAGTCACCGTCCTTTCATTCTATGCTTAGAACAAGTACGAGTTTAGCGGATCGCAAAGCCGCCTAATTTTAAATGTTTAGATATTCCTAAATATATATAGTAAAATCTAATTACATGTATAACTACTTGCTATCCAGCCCCGTACCGTATTCTTGTTTGGGTGTGGTCTCACCATGACCATCTGGTGTGACACACACCCCTGTTACCAGGGTATGTGTAACCCCGTTACATAGGACCTTTGCAAGCAGGATGAAGTACACTGTTGTTTCTGTCTTAAGATTATACACAATAGATCATAAGAGACAACACCATTTCTGCGTGCGCTGTTGCTGCTGCAGCTGCAACCCTCGGCTTCATGTGGGCTCACCCTAGATTACTATTTTGTCCCTTTTAACTCCGTAAAAGTTACACTGCCCTTTTGTAGTAGTTCTTACGTAGTATTTTGGGTTCTTACATTCTGGTATTTTCAATATTTAAAAGTTTATCTATCTTATAAATATACTTAAATGTACTGGGTTTACTCACTTTTTGTATGGCCGAAATATGAACTCACTTTTTGTATGTCCGAGATATGAACTGACTCGAGAGCACAAGTTTCAATCGTTCTTTCTCCTATTTTCTAAAGAGCGTAACGATGGCAGAGCAGCAGGTGGCACTCAAGGTAGCCTTCAACGGAGACATCCACCGCACGCGCGTAGACCTGCGAAAATTTTCGTTTAAAGCACTGAACCAGCTAATGATGCAGACCTTCCGTTTGCCTGCGGGTGAATTTATCGTGCAGTACCGTGATCCTGAGGGCGACTGCGTCAATGTAACAACTGACGCTGATTTTAATGAAGCCTTGCGAGTCCTTTCAGTATCTGTGGGGCCTTTGCAGTCGCTCAAGTTTTCGGCTATCACACGCCACCAAGTGGAGCTTAGTGACCAAGTAACAGAGCCTCTTATTAAATCCATAGAGCACATCATGCAGTCTCTTGCCGTAGCACTTGAAAGACTTAAGCGCGACGCCAACTTTACCCCGAGCGTCGCCCCCAAAACGAATGTGACTCCAGACCAGCTGCCTAAAGACAATGCCGGCTCGCCGAAGTCAGCCGTTGGTGGCTTCTCAAGCTTTGCTCAGGGCCTTGTGGGTCAAATTAACCGGCTCATACCGGAGATTAAGGCTGGAGAGGCTGCGGCGGCGCCCATCGCTTCGGTGGAATCTTCAACCGAATTGGAGCACAAAGCAGTAGTGCTGCAGCCGACAGAGATTACCCCGTCGCCGGTTCCAATGGTTGAGGCATCGACGGCTCAAGAGATGGAGGATATGCCGTCTGTTGCGTCATCTGTTGCGTTTTCTGAAGCCGAGGTCAAGTGGGCTGAGCAGCTCTCTATTGTCAGCGGCATTTTCCCGAACGCCAAACCTGCGCATATTATTGACATTTTGGAAAAGAGTGACGGCAATCTTAACGTTGTGCTTAACGTTTTAACAGAGGAGAACTAAGCAGTTTGCAAGAAAGTGATAAAAGCATTCAATTGTGTAGCTGGCATTTGCATAGTGGTTTTCTATGGATATTTTGAAAACAGTAAGATAACAGGATAATAGAAAAATCGGGAGGAAGGGCTTACATTCTATCGAATTCAGTTGGAACTACTGCTTGTACTCAAGAACTATTTTAACTACAAAATCTTCATTATTAATCTTGATAATTTCACATATCATCCGCATCTTAACCAGACAAGCAACAGTAGCAATCACTATCCAGCCGAAGCGCTTCTATAGCTTAAGAAGCCAATAAAGTAAAGGAAGAAGGTTGCAACGCATCCGCTTCATGTCACTAGCAATCGCGATCACAACAAGCATTATCTTAGCAGCTACTGGAAGTACCATGCAGCCTATCATCTGATAACAACAGGGAGCGCTGAGACGAGGCAATTTTTTTTCAAAGAGGCCGGTAACGAGCAATTCTGGTATCAACATAATGAGGTTACCGTTCTCTCACGATCGAGTCGTAAAATTGACTACAAGTTTTAACGAGTGCAACATAATCAACATGCACCTTGAAGAAGAATCTTCGAGTCAACAAGTCTGTAAAGAAACGCACCGTACACTCCGATGCCGAGAGCGTGCTATGAACCTAATTTGCTATTCTACTTTAATTTTATGAAAGCAATACTAGCTATACGTTCCACTATATCCAGAAAAATGAAATTTTATATATTGCTGCCGTGGGGCTAATAGTCTACGTATATCACGGACGACTTCTTTGCTTAGTCATTTGTACAGGAAAGTTTGAATTTATGAATACTCTACAAAAAGTGCAATGTGAATTTCGTGCAATTGTATAAAAGTGTAATTTGTACAAGAGAGTAGTAATTTATGTCACCAGTGTCATAAGCCTCTAAATAGGTAAATGCTTATCTCTTACCTCGAAAGCACTCAAGCCAAAAGCTAGAGACGTTAACTAGCTCAATCCTCGTATAGCTATCACCCAAAGCTGTCTTTTGTCTAACGTCTGATAAATGGAGCTGTTTCTATCTACAAAATGGCCCCTTCATGTCCATCTTGTTTGCACAGATGCCATACTGCAATAAAAATCAAACAGATGGTATATGTTCTTAAAGCTTTGACGACATTTTTATGAATTTTGGACTCAACCTCTGTACACTATTCACAATACACAATATACAGTGAATTAGTGAGAGACAGATGACTTATCAAGAAAATCAAGAATGTATTATCACTGAAGAATACACGATGTCTTCTGCTCACTATACTATACTTCTGGGAAAACCAGCTCGAAGTCGCTGGTGATCATTCCAAACTTTCGTCTCTCATTTTTGCGGTGATGGCGGACCCCTTCTCGAACCGCCTCCCGCGTGACCTGGGTCTCTTTGATTTTTTTCGCAGCCGTACAATGTCCATAGGAAATCGTACTTCGCATCCTGCCTCTTCAACGTCCTCGAGGGCATCTACATGGAATTCCAAGACCACAAGGCACTCGCTCGCATCGTCCGCGTCGATGCCACCACCTGCGCCTATTCCTGCGCCTTCCTCTAGTGATGCTGATGCTGCTTTCGCAAGAGAACCATTACAATATTCAGAGACGACGGTAGCTGAAACAATAAATTCGTCGTTCGAGCCGCCCCACAACAACGATCACCTTAGTGACGACGATGATGACAGCGACTCTGACGACGACATTAGTATGGCCGTTGATGCTGAAAGCACCGTGGGCAGTGCCATTAACAAATACGAAGTTGTGCGTGAGCTGGGTCGAGGGGCTACAGCCACTGTGCAGCTTGGCCGCTTGCGCGGTGGAGACGAGCTTGTGGCGCTTAAGGTTTTTAAGACTTCGCTGCTTAGAAAAATGCGCGAGGTGAAGCGCGTTGGGCGACGCATGGTCGTGTCAACGGCACTGGATAAAGTGCAGGTGGAAATTGCGATAATGAAAAAATTGCATCACCCAAATTTGCTGAATCTGCTGGAAGTGTTTGACGATGACTCGGATACGCTCGTGCTGATGCTCGAGTACGCGCCCTCGGGTCAAGTGATGCAATGGTTCCCGGAAGAAAGGGTTTATAAAAGACTAGGGGCTAACAAGAAGTCTGATTGCTTTTCCGAAGAAGATCTGCGTATATGTGTCCGGCAACTCCTACTCGGAATCCAATACCTGCACGAAAACCATATCTGTCACCGCGACTTGAAGCCTGAAAACATTCTCGTGAGTCATGATGGCAAACTCAAGATTGCTGATTTTGGTGTTGCGCATTTTTTCGAAGACAACGACAAAGAAATGACGGCTAAGGCTGCAAACAAAGCATCCGATTTTCCAGCGGAATTAAACAGAAAGGGCTACGTCTCATCAACTGCCGGGACATATGCTTTTATGGGCCCAGAAACACTTAAGGGTGCTCCGTACAGTGCATATGCTGCGGACATTTGGGCACTGGGTATCAGCATTCATGCGCTGGCTTTCGGCACAATACCATTTTACGATCCAGATGTTGTGACCCTTTTTGAGATGATTGAAAAGAATCCGATAGATCTTGAGTGCAATGGAAACGGTTCGCAAGGTCTGGTTGAGCTGCTGTACGGTCTGCTGGAAAAGGACCCCATAAAGCGCTGGTCATTGCAAATGTGCAAGGAGCATCCGTGGGTACTAGATGGGCTTTTAGCTGAGGAGAAGCAGAAGTATGTGGAAACAAGATACGACGCTGTGGAAATTAATCAGGAAGACTTAGCATGTGCGGTGACTCGTGTGACTTCTTTAAATGTCATTCTGCGAGTAAAGCTCGGCGCCAACAAGTGGAAGCGCAAAGCGATGCGGACGCTTGAAGATCGGCGAAAATGTATACAGGACGGTAGTTTCTGCCTTGAGAAATCCTCATCTTTGACAGTGATCGATACGATAAAGTCTGAGTTAAATAAGCCTGATGCCTCTCCAAACCTCGAAGATAACCAGCTTGAGATTTAGCAAATTGAAAAAAACGGGATGAATGCCTCAGTTTTAGTCTTTGAACTGGAAGCGGAATCACGGTGCATTTTTTGTAGATCGCCACACCAAGCATCTGGATGCCAATTTTACTCAGTCATGCCATCGAGTCGATTTTTTTGATTTAGAAGATCAATACCAAAGCGAGAATTAAATTTTTCGCAAACAGTTTCGTTCTGAATACATCCTCAGACATCTGGCTGTCCAGATAGTGAGAAGACCCACTACCTCTGCAGAATCTCCCTCCAAATTACAAGGTCTAGACCTTTCTCTTCAAAAGCTCACACGATAGAGGCATCATGGAAAGAACAGTACATCGTTCAGCAAAAGTTCCCTGAGCAGCAAATATGACTTCATCCCGGCAACATAATGCTCGACTCCGTAGTAATAGGATGAGTGGTATTGTACTTCGGACTTAGTGCGAAGCGTGATACTAGCGTACGATACTTAAGTGATAGACGAATATTGCAACTAAAATAAATAGTGCATAATTGTCATCACTAAATTATGGTAAATTTATTATTAATCCATGTCTCCTACAAGCTTATTTTATTGTTGATGTACCGTCTGTCGAGATAAAATATAAAATGCCTACCAACCACCCCTTTCTTTATATATTTGGTCCCGAGGATCCCATGGCCAAAGGCGCAGATGCGGGGTGCGTGCTGAAGTATTGTGTGCGCCGCATTGAACTACTCGAAAAAACCAAAGGACTGGTTCCGATGAGGTAAAGGAGAGGTCCGTGGAGAAAGTGAACTCTTAGCTTATTTTACTGTACAGAAAAACACCTATATTGAGCAGAGGCTCGATTCCAAAATATATGTCACTTTTAAAATTGAAATATAAGAGCAAACTAAATACGTAGTTTTTCGGAGACTCACGGTTCCGCTCCTGGTAGAGCGTACATAATCACTCTTTGTGTGTTAGCTTAGGTGGACATCAAAGCTTTTGCTATTTAAGATATCCGGCAAGTTTAATTTTACTTGGTAGCACTAAAACTCAATCTCATGTCCAAGTCGAGAAGGATTTTTTTACTACAAGTCTGTTGGACAAACTAATCATGCTTTAATAGAATATGTCTTTGCTTTGTCGCGAAGCGATACCAAGATTAGAAAGGCCAAGGGCCGAAAGTGGTGACAGAAGGCCCTTAAGCAATGCAGGAGCTACTTTTCGATTGCATCAAAGAAGGCATCGAAGCTCGTTCTCCAAAAGTACATTCACGATCAGGCTTCTACAAGACGACAAGGTATTTTTATGTGTTGTGAAGCCTCGACAGCATCTCCTTAGTTGCCGGCGGCCCAGTGCCAATGGACCTTAGTGTGCCCAAGCAAAGCCAATCGTTACTTCGGCTTCGCCAAGCTAGAATTCTGGAGGATTATCAGCCGAGGTTGCTGACGTGACACCTCGGCGAAGGCCTCAATCAATCGACGGGGGTACACACTTGAATCTCACTGTGTGGCTGCTGACGATTAGCGTCCAGCTTTTCAAATGGGTAGGGACGAAAAGAAAACATTCTCTGGAGGTTGAAACGGAGACAGATCACCCAAAACCCTAAATCATTAACCGACGCAAAAAACTATGACTTAGACTCCTCAATGCAACCCGTGTCGCTGATGCAACAGATGTCCTGCACGGCTTTTTTCGCACGCAGCTTTCTTTTGGAAGTAGCTAGCACGATGGATCATGGCAGAATTATCAACAGAAGTATCATGTGGCGGTCAGAATTCTTGTTCTCCCGTCAAGATAAGCAATACCGTGGCGACAAATCATCTCCCGAAGGCGGTTATAGTTACCATCTTCATGATTGATCGTCGAAAAGGTGTCGCCCTTACCCAGACCTTTCGCATTTATTCATCCTTTTTCGATGATGCGTGGGTGTCGCTTTATATCTGGAGTATATTTTCCATGCCGCGAAAGCCATTGGAGGGTAATAGCGGCTATCTGTCGGAGTCTTCATTGCCGGGTCAGGTGATGCCGGGTGGCTATACGTAATAAGTAGAAGGTTTAGGCTCCGATAGTAACAAAAACGATTG
This sequence comes from Plasmopara halstedii, assembly GCF_900000015.1. Taxonomy (NCBI): domain Eukaryota; phylum Oomycota; class Peronosporomycetes; order Peronosporales; family Peronosporaceae; genus Plasmopara; species Plasmopara halstedii. The sequence continues at coordinate 2,014,656 of NW_020187575.1, read as the reverse complement.
TTAGTGGTACTGCTAAATTTGTACTACGTGTGACGCACCACCGTGCAGAGCTTTAAACTCCAAAAAATTCTGGTAATAGAGCGCACCCAAAAGAAGCTCTGGAGAGTTTCTCATTGGTAATATGCGCGTTTAATTTCAGACGGCGAAGTTTTCGAATTATCACGGTCGATACCGGGGAGTGTAATGAACTACGCTTAGCCATTATATAAAGGTACATCAATTTACCGTCTGTGTGCGTTGCGGGAATCCATGGAAGAAAATTACAGTACGGTGTGCCCAAATGCATACGTGATATCTTATATGTAGTCACAAACATTCTGTGTTATACCGAATTCTGGCTCCTACTCCGGGATCTGTACTGGTGACGATACCAACGTGTATCCGTCTTTCGAAATGGGTGGTGTAAGCCTGTCCTTCCATCTGGATACTTTTCACGAGGTTAAAGTAAAAGTTATAGTTTTCGAACTTCAAGCTCCGTCTACCTCAGATCGCGTATGAATTGAAGCTAAGGTTTAACATCAGAACACCGTTATTTCGTTGTTTTCATAAATCAGATACCAAGATGTTATGAGTAAAACCTCTATGTGCCATTGGGGTCTTGCATGTAGCTAGGAGCCATAAATATTTATAATTAAGTTGAAAATTTACCTTAAGGGATTAAGTCGCTCTTCTTAGTCAAGACTGTCCTTCCCCTTTCACGTCAGGGATCGCTTTCTCGTCACACAAGCGTGTGAGTTGTGCTTGAAGGACTATTTGTGAACAGCACCCTCTTACAGCGAGGAGCTGGGCTTAAATGAGTATTATTTTGGGTGGGGCTGAGAGTCAAGATGTGCAAAAGCAACATGTGAATGCTCGAGGAAGTCAAAACGTATATTAATTAGGGTGATGGAACACACTTGAGCACTGTAGTAGGAGACAAGTTGTTCTAAAATTTTGACCAACCTACACGCACAGTGTCTAAACTCTATCAAACTATATTGAGATCACGCTACATCAAAATATCTATGATCATAGGATTAGGTTACAACATTTTATTTATTCGGAAAAAAATTCAGGCAAAACATGTGCTCTATGTGGGCTTGCTGAAGCGAATTTTTGATCCCATTTATGCGGATGCGAAGCGCTCTTATGTAGACGGAGCAGCGTTTCTACTTTAATCTGCAGTTGAGATTACCGTTTAAAGCTATAATGCAGTATTTTTTGTTCGACGGTGCCTCGAAACTGATGTGGCTTCAAGAGTGGATCTAAAAACTGACTGCACGTCAACACTTAAAGAAAAAATTGACGTGTAGTCATAAGCAAGCGAGCTCGCGAGAGCCAGCCGTTGGAAGTTCGTCCACTAGGGGCGGTGGGTATCCCACTACGACATGAACGTATGGTAGTCGGAGGTTTTACCCAAACTGTCCTAGTGTCTGGTTAAGCGAAGGGAATATCTTCACTCAGAGGCCTTATGGGGCGGGTTTAAGGACCTGATTCGGCAAGATTGCCATGGCGCAAGTACCAATTATGACCTGGCGCATCCGCAGTCTATATATCGCTGACCAACTAGCGAGTCGAACCTGATCTTGTCAAGAATGAGCCTTAATCGGTGCCTGTAATTGCTGTCACGTGGATATGAGCGGGCTGTTAGTATCAAGGGCTTAAAGATACAGGTTACCACCCCGAATCCAAATCATCCCTTAAAGTCTAGCATAAATGACGCTCTAGTTAGCCGCCTGTCCGAAAACGCCGGTTTGTGAAGCAGTCACAAGTATGAGATAAAGTGTCTTCCAAACCCAGTGCTAAAATTATTGCAAAACTTTTCGGCACGTTGATCAGTATTCATTACTCCATGTAAAGTGGAACAGATTACTCGATTATTGCCACTCCGAGTAGGCGGTGCTCTCGCGGATGTTTGATTTGAGGGCTCAGTAGAACAACTTTAGAGCACTCAAGACATTCTTTGTTAAAGCAGAAATATCCGCGCGTAAGGTCTCCGACACGGCGCGGAACTAATCAAACTCACAATACATCGTGGTCGAGTCTGCAAGGGTTCTTTCGAAAAGCGCTGGAAGATGGTTAGGCTGGGCTCTCGGAGTCAGAAGAAAGCCCTTCATCATCCAAACATTTGCGTTGAAATGTCGCAACGTGTTTCTTCATAGGTAAAATGCACTGAGTGCGTAACGTGCTGTGGGAGGCGGTGCGTAGAGATTGTCTTTTCTTAGTCGAAAGTTTATTACTTTTTCTGAGTGGGCGGCTTAGCCTTGTATCCATCGCTGGGGTCAAAGGTGCTAAATGGGGGCTTGAAGAATATTTCCAATCGTTCTCATTAGTAAAAGCGGCAGCTTTCTCACCAAGAATGGTCGTGGGGGCTTTGGCGGTGAGGATCGCACCAATCACAGAGGCCCATCTAGCCATTTAAGAGTAAGCAAGGGTTAAGCTCCCATGCGAGTATGCTCGTAGGAGCAGGTACAGTAGAGAAGTGACTAACCAAGCGCAGTGGATCCTCATTGATTATTTACCTTTGCGAAATGAGATTATTAGGGTGGTCCACTCCTTGGTATGAGAACTGTAACGTGTACGTAGTATACGTATTCAAAAGTGCAAAGCACTGATGCTGATAAGAAGGATAAACTCCATAAAACAGGGGATCCTTGTTGTTGTTAGTCTCACATCATGCAGCGCACATAAATATATTATTAGTCATAGTACAATCTTTATTTTTACGATTGAATTGATTCCGACGAATATTACTGTATATGTCACACTAAGATAAAAAAGCAAGCTGATTTTGTAGTTTTTATGGAGGCACTTGGTTCTGCGCATGGTGGAAGCTACTAGGTTTGTGCTACTGTCACCCACACTAAATTTCGCTAAAATAATGTAGTAGTTTCTGCAAACGCTCGGAAAAAGGGTGGCCATTAGAACATCTTTGGTTACATCACGTCCCAGGCGCAATCCAATATACAATCCTGTGTAAGAGTCGAATTTTAATAATAACACGATTCCAGCGCTAGACAACAGACGCTACTTCCGCAAAAAGTCTGCTCAGCTCGGAGTTCGCAAAATATGACCGTCAGCGCCTACGAAGAGTGCTGATACCTAAGAATTTAAGCTTTTGTAGTGCAGTAAAGCGCTACCGAGTCAATATTTACTTTTCTAGTGCAGCTATAAAGTACACAATTCTTTCGACGGGTCGATTGGTTTTTTGTAACGCTACAACCTTTAGGATATCTCTCTAGTGCCGGTCATACGACTCCCATTGGTTCTGTTACGAGGAGTTTTGTCTTTCCGTCCTGAGCAAATAGAGCTTTTCATGGAAACGTTTGCGTGGATCACATGTTCCATGTTGTAGTGGCGACCATCACTGTGATCTCGAAAAGACAGTGGTGGCTTTTCCTGCGCTCTTGCGATCGTCACACTTCTGAAGTCCTAATTGGCCTGATCCAGGCGGACTTCTGCCTCCTCCAAGACTAAGCATATTCCCTCGGAAATCTTTCGAGATCGATTCTGGCGAGCAGGATGCCGGATCCATGGATAGCTCGAGCCCCTTGTGCGCAATGTGGTGATTCTCACTAAGTCAGAATTAAGATCCTCTTGCTCGCATCTATCAGCGTGCTCTGGCGTTCAATCTGCACGAATTAGTCAGCGATTTCTCGATCTCTGTGATGTAGTATGATCTTGTTATTCGTAACGAGAATCGCATCCGTATGCGCGTTCAAATCCTCGAGCATACACAGGTTATGAGAGACCGCGATTTCTGAGCCGCGGACAATGCGGGTATAACCTTTGAATTGCAAAATTACCCTTTGCTTTACCCAGGGCAATACTCCACAGCTCCACAGCCTATCCGCTCTGAGAGAATGCAGAACATCCGTTCTGGCAGCCAAACCGTGAAGCTTCTCAAAAGGTACTTAGTAGTAAATCCTTCACAAAAAGACATTATATTATGCGTCGACTTTATCTTATTGCTTATCCTCACCCATTGCATCGCGGACCCGACTGATCACATTCAGTTGGCTGCCAATAAGCGTTTACAGCTTTTTGGCATAATGATTGGTCCTAAATATGAGTTTCGGTGGTAAAACGCTACGCATCTTCTTTCACTTACCATCGAAACCTCCGTGCTTTATAGAAGTGTTGCCGACACTATTCAGTGTCTCAACTCGTAGTTATCAAAGTAAATTGTGTAAAAGAGTGACATTGTTGAGTGCAAATCAGCCATCGGAAACTAGCGCAACCATTGCACACTGTGCATTCGACCACACAATTTGCCCTAGTTGTCTGATAATCCACGTGTAAATGATTGTCTTTGAGCATCAACAGTCTACCTGAAACAAAAAAGAATTTAGTTACTCATAATGCAAAAGTAAATCACCCTTCTCATGCGACGCGGCGTGCGTTTGAAGCTGAGGTAAGCCACTTCACGAAATCAATCTTTACTCTGTGTTATCGCATTGCTAGGCCTGGTGCATCACAGCTCTTCAGAACCGCGTTGCTACTTTAGAGCAAAGAGGTCATTGAATGACAGAGACGTTAATTTTTTATCTGCACTCTTCACGTCCAACTAGTTCGTGAGAGCAGGATTGTTGTATGGCTTCAGTAAACACGCAGTATGTTTGCAATCTTTTTGGGATATTAGTAGCTTAACTTAATCCTACCTCGCTCCAATCGCGAACGGTCTGACGTAATGCAGCCGTTACACATACAGGAAACCGCGAATACTGCATTGCATGAGTAGGCATAATATCTGGATTCAGTAAAACCCTTGGCTTCCACCTGACATCGGCTAGTTACCTTGGTTTAACATGAATCTCAGTCAGTGTCGAGAATTTGGTCTTTTTGCTCAATCTCATTGAAATAGAATCACTGATTTTGCTTCGAAGTGTAGCCGGGTGAGAATTACACGTCAATTTCAATCGAAAGCCCGTCCTCTACAATGACCGGAATCACTCATGGCGGTGTCAAAGACACTCGAAAATTTACCAAATGTTTTACGTACGATCAGGCAAAGCCTGTAAAGTCATGTACTTCTTCATTCAACGCAAACGAAACAAACGGGGTGACTCACTTCAGACTGCGATCGCTACGCACAAGCTCTTTAAAGAACGTCTTCTGCAATGCAATATACGGAATTTGTCTGACCAAATGTCTGTGGATGATAAGCGTCCGGCACATTCAATCTGGTGCTGAGCACCTCAAATGATGCTTCTCAAAGTTTCTCTATCCGATATAACGGCTATCGGCAAGCAATGATGGTGAAAAGCTATGTCGGGACACGGCTGGCTATATTCTCACCGGACATTATATCACCGACAGCAAACAAATGAGTCATTTTGCTCGGAAAGTCTACAATAGCCACAATACCGATAATACCGGGCGTATCTTTTGGAAGACCGAGTACAAGTTTATCACCAATGGATTGCCAATACTCTGCCGGTACCGATAGGCTGGCCAAAGTAGCCGCAGTATGCGGCGATTGTTTAGCCCGTTGGCACGTTTCACGCGAGCGTCCATATGTCCTTACCCAATTACATATATTGGGCTTCCTATACATAGTACTCGCCAGGCAGTTTGTAACATCTCTTCTAATGTAACCAAACCGTGTGGCTCGTCAGTTTTTTGTACTGGGGTCTCATCATGAGGCATCACCACATGTAACATGCTTATTGTCATGCGGCTCAGTGCTGTTACACAGCAAGCCTTGTGTTAAGACGTAGCAGTGAAGTCGTGCAACCACACACTTAAATTTGCGACACCTGTTTCCTTGCTTCTTAAAGCTTCAGCAGCGCGTTACATGTTGCGTCTGACGCGTTGGCCGTACGTATTGCCTTGTCAACTTGCGATGTCACCGTCGTGACATGCGATATTCATAGTCGGGACAACGCGAAAGCACACCTACCAGCGCATTTATTATGCAGTACCACAAAGGTAAGCAAACAATACTACTCTGTGTTTAAGTAATGTGGTGACGACGTCGCTGTGCTCGACAACGCATGACCTTTATAGATCACAAACGAATTAGTGCCAAGCACGTACATTGACGAAAATATATTTTATTACAAAAGGCTCCTTGTCACGACTGGGTCATTCCTCTCAGCAGTTATCAGCATCTGGATCTCGAACGCAATTTCGTGTTTATGACCAATAGCAGTTACTTGGATCGAGTGCAGCCGATAACAAAGGCTGTAGCACCTAAAACGGCGTGGAATGGACGAGCCAGAATTGGTGCGCGCTTGTGGCCTTTTCTCGCAGCATTAAAGGTCGCCGTTCTGCCGTGCACTAGCTCTATTTACGTCCCATTAAAAATATTGGTGAGAGGTGGACCGATTGCTCCGCATATGTGCAAGTAGGTGGTCAGACTAAGCCAATTTCTCAAGTCTTGTAAGACGGAGGCATTAGCAAGTCTACCACGGCATTTATATTCGCAAGATCGGACCGAAACTCATGTTTTCAGACGAAAACTTTAAAAGAAATTTTCGATGCGCCATAGACGCAGTTGTAAATATTGCTGCAAAGCTTATGTCAGCGTATATACTCGAGCACAACTCGCAAGTGTTCAATGTGATTTTCAATCGTGATCTGCACGACTATGGAGAAAAATGTTGTCCATTTGGTTTGATTGTAGCCGTGATGTGACCTGAAAAGCTGTGTAACCTGACTATTGAACGTTGCTGGCAAATTAGAACATCTCCGTGGTATAGCAAGCCGCTCTCAGGGCATCCTGCTCAGATTTCTCACCGCACTGAGAGGGATGTCGCTGTCTCTCACAAGCGATTGGTTATAACTATCAAATAAGCAGAGGAAACTATATCGAGTGCAGCCAGCCTAGCTAAACGGCAGCACATTCTTTCTAAAGAAAATCAGCGTTTGCGCCGGAATTTTATCTAATATATGCGTGCACAATTTACAACTCTTTTTGACAAAACACTTCGACGCCAGTGTGGACATTTTTTTTCACCAAACTCGCTTGTCTCTCGCACGGATGAACGTTACACCGTTCCCCTGGTAAGAGGTATAAACGTGTGACCCAAGATTTGGCTATGCAAACCAAGTTAATATTCTCTATCCGAGGAAGACACGCTTAAAGAGTTTTTCGTCACCAAGTTGTGATATTTCTTTAAAAGCGATAAGAAAATCCATATCATGTCTTAAAAGGCTACTCATTGCAGTTTCTGCTCTGGGGGTGTTTTCAGTTCATGATGGATAACAGCTCAGCCCTATTCGAATTCTTTGTAATATCACGGTTTTGCAACCATCTGCATATATCCCGATGAGATGACTATCCTAGTTTAATAAGCGCTTCTGCCGAAGGTAGCGAGGGATAGCTCTTACCCCTAGGACAACCCCGGTCACTACTATTATATGCTAATAGCCACTTTTCCGTTAAGCATCATTGCTCCGCACGGTGGACCCATCACACGGTTGTGCTGACTCAGCAGCACCATCAAATCGTGAAAAAACGTGCAAGTTTTTATGTTTACGTCTGGACACTCCAACTCGTGGTTTATGGTCGCCCTGCAAACCCATTGATTTTGGCTGCGAAACCCAGTCGTTTCACTTTTCACTGGCCTTAGCACAGGCGGCAACAGATAGCATCTATTTTCTAACGTCAAATCTGAGATACTCTCTGTAAAGCACGTCATAAACTTAGCAGTGATACACTTTGGGGCACGCAATATGCAATCGTGCTTTCCTGTCTCATTTTGAAATCTCGACTCACTGCTGCTATAACCTTTTGAGCTCTGCTCAATGCCTTTATTAATACTGTAGATGTCAACTCTGAACGCTTCGATGTCTTTCACGGAAGTCATCTTCGTTCGTACCTACACAAAAGCGCTTCTGTCAGCTGAAAAAGGTGGGATGATGACTAGGGATGTTTGGTACCTAGCGTTTTTGACGTCCACTAGACCCATGACTCGTAGGTCCCAGCCGCCTTGCCATACCTAGGATGGTCGTGTCTTAATCCAGGTCCGGAACGAGATGACGTTTCACGCTGTAAATTCTTCAAACTTCATTTGGAGGTAAAATGCACCATTTTCTACAGATGCCCCGTCACATTTCGCACATGAATACGCAGTACCCTTGAATATACCCAGTCTACCACGGCTCGTTGATAGCAGCAAGGGACTGTAGTCTCGCTTTGAAACAGCCAACAATCTTACGGTTGTTTCCTGCTGATCGCAACCACTACTATATACAGTATAACTCAGCTTTATCAGAGTATACAGACTATTCCCCCGGGAGGTTCGCCGGACGCGTTTGCGTATGATCTTGATCCATCGTACCGCTCAACCAAGATATATGGATGACGCAGTGCGCATATGTTGTAATATACCACAGTTGAAACATCTCAGAGTACTATGGAGCTGCTGGTAGCCAGCAGATCTCACTTTCTCTTTTACGTATATCTGAATTTTATCGCCTCTAGTCCGCTCTATAGCGTCTGTTTTCGATACCCCATCCGGCCAACGCGGCGCAAAAATTGCACTCGCATCCGCTTCCACGTCCACCGCATTCTCAAAATAGGTAGTGTAGACGCGGAAGGCCTCGGTTTGAGCCTCACTTGTTTGGAGACACTCCATGAAGATTGTAGCAGTTATCGCCATCAGTAGAGGGTTAGATGCCATTGCGGCAATAAAAGTTTTAAACTCCTGGACATGATGCGTTAGCTCTCACCCCCTTTGACATATGAGCAGAGAATATGAGCAAACCCAATACGCTTGGTAAGTTGGTGCGAGCACCCACGTATATTTGGCTTCAGATCTTCCTTTGTTGGGAACGCCTCTTCTGCAAAAAAATAACACAAAACCGCCCATTCTCGTGTGTGGGCTAGCAGCCAATGTCCGACAGGCCCATTTTGAGCCAACGCTCTGGTATCTTGAGATCAGGACGATGGTAGAGTCTCCACGGTATCAGGCATAAAATCTTTGAGCTTTGCCTCAAGCCTGAAATACACTTATGTAAACATAAAGCATTCAGTAGTACCGCCAATTCTCACAGGACTCCTGCTGCAATGTAATTAAAGCAGAGCTGTTCTTTACCTGATCAACAAAAACTAAGACCATATCAGGCTGTAAAAATTTAATGATCTTACGTCTCGATCAATAGGGTCTAATTAATGTCTGGTCGGTAATTCACGCGGAAATGATAGGATTCCGGTAGTCTCTCGCACAATACTGATAGACCAACCGACTCTTCCAACCTTGAAGCGATGCGCAAAAGTTAAAACTGCGACAGACAATTGAACGCTATTCGCACCCAGGGTGTTACTAGCGTCTGCCGCTGCTTTTAGCAAGTGTAAGATTTAAGAAATTTATTGCTGAAGCAGTCATCTTATGCTATCGCGCTTGGATTTCGTCAAACTTTTAAATCTTTTTCGGAAATCCGAATCAAGTAGTTGTCAAGCGTTGTTGCCTTTTCATGTGGCAGCTACCATTCGGACCTTCTTATCCACGAAGATGTTCGTGTACATTAAAGTATTTGGAGCTGAAAATATCATGCGTGGTTGCTCATAGATCCATCTCGAATATAATTTCTGTTAATGCCCTTCACCTCTCGTAAATAATTTCAAGCAGCTTTCATAGCCGAACGAAGCAGCTGACTAATGTCGTTGCGCAGTTTGCAAATACAGATTTTAATGTGACTTTGAAAGTCTTGACCAGAGCAAAAAAGGGAACCGTTCTCTCACCAACGTCAACGGCCTTTTCTTCATATCGTTGTCACTACTTTATCTACAAATTTGGATCCAAACTCATTGTTGACCAGATAGTCAGCCATCAAAGCAATGTTTTGAGTAAAACGGGAGAGGTGGTGCTCATCAAGCACAACGTTGAATTTCGAATGCTCGAAAACCCACGGTCTCTCAAACTTAGTACTAAGAGGTACTAAAAATGCAAGAATTAAATTGTATCGTGTCTTGGTTACATATTCGCAACATGATTTTGTACTAACTTAGCATAGTGTTATGAGGACTTAGGGTAAAACTCGAATGAACCGCTGTGGAGTACCGTGGTAAAGCACCTTAATTGAGTACTCGGTACAAAATTAGATACAAAAAGAGAGTACTGTGGATCAAGTGATCAGGCAATGGATTAACCAGGGTTCTATTTTACTAATTGATTAATCACTCGTATATAATAAACACTCCGTTAGATATATTAATGAGAGTATCACCTACAAATTTGAGCAGTGTCATGTGCTCGGTAATTATAAATTTGATTTTTACGCTCTAAAGTAAGCTGTTGAATAATCCTATGTAAAATCACACAGGCAACCTATCAATCAAAGCCGCATCTTTGTAAGGTGTGCGGGAACCCGCTGCACTTGGTAACTCTTTAACGAATCAACGACTGATGCTAAAAGCGACTGTACCCCTGCATGTTAAATGTCGACCAGGAGCAACGAATCACGCTTGATAAGCCTTAGTGATCACGAAAACATGTGTATTTTTTGTATCAAGGCAAAACAACAGAATATCTAGCTTGGAAGCGTTTATCATCAACGAAAATGGGCTGATCAGGCAGATCCAGAAGTCACAGAATGTCGGGTGAAGCACCAATGCTGTCGCAGAGTTCTCCAAAGCACGACAGCTTCTATACAACAAAAGCTTGGTGCTTTGAAGAGCAATGACAAGCAGAATTCTATCTGCATGAGAGAGATATGGGCATGACCCTGCTCCAAACTTAGGCTAAGCGTGTCGCGCTCGTAAGTCCTATACCAGGAAGTCGTTCGTAATTATGGATATTAACGTGCGGTACCTCAGTAAATGAGGCATTACCGTCACGAAAGTATTTAAGCAACAGATCTTGCGAGTGCTCGTACCCCTTAACAAGGCCTTTTGCGAGCGGACGAAATGCTTAACCGCACGTCAGGGGAAGAGATAGTCAGTGGGCCATGTCTAGATGTAAGAATTACGGTTTCTTGTCATGAAGGATCTCTGGGCAATTGACGTTGCATTAAGAAATTCGTCCTAGCTATCTCGAGGGGAAGGTGATGCTGCATTATATTCAATGCGCAACTGCTGACCACAAGATTCGGTCAGTGTTGCGGGATGGCTTATAGAACTTCAGCCTTTCTTTGCCATACATGATATTGTATCTTAAATACTGATCTGATGGTAAAGAAGCGCTTAATGTTATCAATACTTGCAACGTCATTTTTAATCTTAAACAAACAAATGTTTTTCTGTGCGTGTTTGTCAGTACGCACAGATATAGTATCACACTTGGCATTTTTATGCCATGGATTGATTGGAAATCGAAGATTTCGATGCCACGCATATATCAAATGCTTAAGGCTAAGTGAGTCTTGGAGTTATACGTCTTGAGAGCAAAAGTGGTTTTGGCAAGTTACAAAGCTGCGATATACGGGATACTCTCGATTTGTTACAATTATATTGCTAAAAAGTCTTGAGCAAAGTTCGGATGACAGAGACGGCTATGAGCTACGGTCTCCAAAGTGTAACTATGCTAAACTAAGAATCAGTGGCCGTATGGCGCGGTCTCCAAGATTACTTCCTGAGAAGATAGATGTAATAAGCCGTGAGCTGAGGTTTTCAGAGATTCCTTATAGCGAAACCGGAAAGGACGACTTTATGTCGCGGTTTCCCGGATTTGACCCGTTGAAATGGGTCTGAGCGGCCTAGTTGCGTGTTCTCCAGGGCAAGAGCATGTTGATACAGACGATGTGAGATGAAATCTGCAGGGCCAAGACTTGATTTTCGAAGAATGCGTAATCCTCGTCATATTTAGGCGGTACCGATGATAAAGTAACACCGAGTGACTGGAATCTCTGCCTGACGGTGTCAAAAGACACGGAGGGTTATCGAGTCATTTTTGATGGGACGACGTCTGTTGGCGTGCACCGCGTTTTTAAATCAGCTTAAACTCAATAAGTGGGGGCACTCTAGCACTGCGGTTAGCGCGCAAGTGGCTCGGAAAGTATTCTCTGTCACTCAATAAACACACCCTGTTCAACTGTCTACTTGCAGATGATCATGTCTCATCTGGTGCCAAGCACCTTGGAAAATTTTTGCCAAAATCTTGCTTCAAAGGGCGAATCTCAATCCGACGCAATAGCCACTGGCAAGTCATATTGGTGGAACACTTTGACAAAGAGCAAATAGGCTATATTCCCACCGAAATTGGTGTGGTGTCGCTGACAGCAGCGAGATGATCCATTATGCTCAGATGGCTTATAAAGACTTCATGCAAATATTACCGGATGCGTAGCTGGTAAACCAGAAATATCATTTATGCAGTTGGGCAACCATCCCTTTGCTGAAATCGGCAGGCAGACCAAAAGCGCCAAAGCATACGGCAATAATTTTTACCCATTGACATGTTTAAACATGTGGACACAAATGCGGATCCATTCGTACATGTGTGCCGCCACTGCAGGTGCTTACTGAGCAGTGCAGCTTTGTCTCCGCAGATTCAGCCTCGTATGTGGTGCATCCTGTGTCAACTAATCTGTCCATGTTATGTGCTAACTGGGTCAGTACTGTAGCATAGCATGCCTTCGTAGATTACTCCTGGTTTAGACGTTTGATCGCGCCATTTGATGTAGCGGCATCTAATAAATTGGACTTATTGCTTCCCAAAGTTTTCATCAACGCCAGACCCGTATGTTATACACTTTCACCGCATCAATCGGCGACGTCGCCATTGCGACATGCAGCAGTTCATAACTGGTATAACATAAAAACGCATACGCTACTAGATTAAGCCAAACCGGGATATCTCTCCTTGAGTCATACTTGACAAAGCAGATTAAGTCTATTCACTTTATATGAGTGAAGCGGTGGCACACCGCTGTGCGCAACACGCATGCTTTGTATAGGTCACAAATGCCATAGAGCCAAGCCGGTGTACCATAAGCTGAATAAATGCATACTTATTGCAGAGAGTTCCTCTCCTGGAGGTGAGTATTTCTTATGCCGCATTACGCCAGCAAAATCCAACGCAATCACACGTTATGTCCAGTGGTTCTGCTTAAAGTAAAGCACAGTCTATGGCAGTCCGACCCGAAATGGCCGATCCGATTTCAATAAGGTAAAAATCGGGGTGAGAATAGCTTTCATATCCTTACAAGTCGACAGTTTTGCTAGGCTTTCGAGCCATTTGACATATTCTCAAGGCGACTGGTGAAGGGTTGTGGCAAAACGGTTGCACTCATGATATTTCACGGTCTGACAAGGCCCAGAATGCGGATGTCGTCAGCAAAGCCCCTATACAACTGCAGCATCTGCATAGCTTAGATAGAAATATTTATTTCAAGATTCAATTCCGTTGACTGCAACCATCATAAGATACACCATATTTTTTTTCTTAACAGTCGGCACAGGGTGGCCTAGTGGGGCCGGACGATTTCGTGCGACGCGCTTGTCGGACGATCCTGCGTATGAGCTCAACTATTTGTACATGTCAACCAAGGGCATAGAAGGCTTGCAGGGTAAAATGATTGATACTATCGCCTATTGAAATCTGTGGGTACGAGTGGGCTGCTCGGTAATCAAGAGATGGCTCTCTTCCTGCTGAGGTGCATCGCCCTGGTGTGCTCGTAAAGTTGCCTCCTTCCGTTCTTCGCGGTACCAAAGTTGCGTTTTGCATTCAACGCAACATTCACGGCATCTTGTTATCGGTAGGGTGGACGAGGAAAGCCTTCATATGATCCACACTTTCACATGAATACAGGTACTTATATAAAGTATAGACCACCATCGCGGAGATAAGAGTTCGCAACTTTAAGACCCATCCAATATTTTCCGTCTTTCTCAACGGGTAGACAAAAATTTGGAACGTACTTGATGCGCCTGCTTGGCAGTGTGAACACCCACGGCATATGTCTCTTCAATTATTTTTATGTTGGAAATGCCTCCTCCACAAATATACTGCACGTTAGTCCACTTTTTCGCGCGCGGCCACCCGGAGCATGGTCAATTTCATGACTTTCTTCATTTAAACAGATACATGTTTTATTCGTCCATACCCCCATAAGGCTTCTCGCTAAACAACAATAACCTTAGGATCCTCTTGTGATCCAGCAGCTCCTGGTTGAGGTGTTTCTGGAGGTGTCTCACAAGCTCAAAGTTGGTAACACTACATCACCGCTTCGTCTTTCTCATCGGGACCAATCAAAGGCATACCGATTAAGCGTGACTTGTCGTTCCAAGAACACATGGCCTGACAATTTGTGTTTCGTCCCCACAGAAAGTCTAGTTTCTTATACCTTCTCTGTCGGATTGACTACAACTGCTACCAACTGAACGAGGTTGCCGTACATAGGAAATTCTGACTCGATGAGCCACGTTAGCGAAGCACAGAGAATGGGCTTGTCTACCTCATCCAGGAATGGAACCAAGCGTCTCTAAGTAGTAGCTAGATATCTAGTATGCTCTTTATCTCAAGAGCAACGTACATCAAGGATGAAGTCTAAAATAAATATATTATTTAATATATCCTTCTTAAATGTTCAGAACAAAAAAATGCATTGCACGGCGCGATACTAACTACCCATGTGACCCATGACCTCTCCTTCACGACTTCGTTCTGCCTCATCAGTCCACTACTTTGGTATGTTTGAGTAGTGTTATGTGTATGTATACTGTAGTACAATACATACCTCGTACGAGAAGCTGTGATGGACGAGTCAATCAGTGAGGGCAACCGAAGAGCAATGAATTCAGGAAGTATCCTCTGACATTGACAAAAATTTGTCAATAACAGAGGAAGCACGACATGCTGATAAGTGACTCGTCACGGTGGTTGACACCGGATTGAGGAGTTGCCATGATATCAGTCTGTTTTCCGAAGGCAATATCGTTTAACTAGACATGCTAATTGCCCTGACACAGGGATATTTGCGACATCTAGTAGCCTTCACCGCGCGAAGCACGAAGGGTTTCATGTGCAGCGAGGCTGCCGTAGTTCTTTGCTTAGAGGAAACTAAGCTAAGATCACGCTCTTTACAAGAACCAGTACGAGTGTAGCGTATCGCAAATGGCTACCTCCAAGAGTACTTAAAACCTGGACCAATGTAGCATGGTCTTCGGACAGATCCCGTAAAGCTCAAGTCCAATGTTGATGATCCTGTGCCGGTATGTGGTATTTTTTATGTGACAAATGCTCTAGCTTCGGCTCAAAATCAGTAGCTTTACTAGAGATGTGGTCAACAAGCTAGCGTCTATACCCCTTGTGAGGAGAGTTGTAGGTAGCAGAAAGTACTGCAGTATCAGAAAGGATAATTTGATTGATTGCAATAGATACATATGCACATGTTCAGATTGTTGTCACTGAAGTAAGCAAGAAATGCTTATGAAAAATACCACACACATGAGCGTAGCTAAGTCTAAGGAGGCGTTCGTCGCGAAGGCCGGCGGTTCTTACGGGTATAAGGGACGAACAAAGTGGCAAATTGATGAGATGCGCATGAACGAGTTCCCACAACTGAGCGGTAGAGTGTACTTGGACCACGCAGGTGCGACCATTTACTCTAAGACGCAGCTGAATGCAGTGTTTCAAGAACTTCAAGGTACATTATTTGCTAATCCGCACAGCGCTTTAGGTGGTGACGAGGTTGAGTCAACAACTGCCAGGATTGACCGAGTGCGAAGCCAGGTGCTAAATTTTTTCTCGGCAAGCGAGCACGAGTACACGCTAATCTTTACATCGGGGGCGACTGCGGCGCTAAAACTCGTCGGAGAAAGCTTTCCATGGACCTCAAAGAGCACATTTGCTCATTCGATGGACTCGCATACTAGTGTCCTTGGAATCAGAGGCTATGCAGCGGCACATGGGTCATCTGTGAAGTGCGTTGGACTAAACGAGCTTGAGGATTTGGAGAAAGTTAAAACCGCAAACAAGCAAATATTATCTAGCACAGCAAGCAATTCACCAGCTAAGCATTCAACGACCTGTTCCACAAGCTTGTTTGCCTATCCTGCAGAGTGCAATTTTAGCGGCGTGCGGCATTCACTAGAGCTCGTACATCCGATACGGGCTGGTCGTTGGAAAAATGGTTCACACAAAACCAAGCCTACCACGAGATGGCTTGTGCTAGTTGATGCAGCCAAGTACGCTGGCACCCATCAGCTTGATCTTTCGAGGAATAACCCGGATTTTGTGGTTCTTTCCTTTTACAAAATGTTTGGCTATCCAACTGGACTGGGTGCCTTGATCGCTCGAAAAGAAGCGCTATCGTTGCTGACGAGAGTGTACCAGGGCGGTGGCACGATTCAAAACATCTTGGCTGGTCAAAATTATGCTTTACCACTTGGTCAAGACCACAAGGCTGGTGCAAGCTCTCGTTTCGCTGACGGCACACCGTCATTCCTATCAATTCTTGCTTTGCGTCACGGATTTAGCCAAATCAGTAAGCTTGGTATGACAAACATTTCAGCTCATACCGAGGTACTAAGGATGTGGCTTGTTGACAAGCTCACTGATATGAAGCACTGGAATGGACGTTTAGTGTGTGAGATTTATGGCAGCTACAGCACTGATAGACAACCTGCCAGACAGGGGCCGATCGTTGCATGCAATTTTCGTCGGTCAGATGGCAGCTACATCGGATATTATGAGGTTCAAAAACTCGCGGATATCCATGGCATTCACTTGCGTACAGGTTGCTTTTGTAACCCTGGTGCATGCCAACACTACCTTAACTTAAAGGACTCTGATTTGCTCGCGAGCTTTGCCGCCGGCCACGTCTGTGGAGATAATATTGACGTGGTGAATAATTTACCTACTGGTGCCGTTCGCTTGTCTTTGGGATATATGACAACGTTTGAAGACGTCCATTCTTTTGTGGAGTTTGTGCTCACCTATTTTGTATGTAAGACAGCAACAGCAGACGTGACCCCAATTTTGAAGCCTCCCTTATCACCAATTGCATCTGAATCTCCTCATCTCTGCAAGCTCACGTTATATCCAATTAAGTCGTGCGCAGGCATGACTGTCGAAACTTGGCCAGTCGGGTCGAGAGGGTTGCTTTTCGACCGAGAATTCGCAATTGTAGAGGCATCTACAGGTAATGCTTTAACGCTTAAAGTGTTGCCAGACCTTTGCTTCTTGCATCCTATCATCGATCTCGAGCGCAAAACACTTACAATTACGTATTGCAAATCCAACAACGACGAGTCGTTACACTCCCCAGCTTCACAATTATCAAGCAAGGTTTCTCTAAATACATCCTTTACGATATCGCTACGCGTCGACACTTCTACGGCTAAGCAGCAAAGCAGCGATAATCCTCGTAGTATGCGTATTTGTTCTGGAACCTGCAAAGGGTGCGACGTTGACTCTGAAGTCTCTCGATGGCTCAGCTCATGGCTAGGACGACAATGCGCGCTAGTGCGAGTGTCTACCAGCTACCTCCGTGTGTCTCATACAAGTCTACAAAAGACACTTCCCACGCTACCTCAACAAAATTCAAAGACTTGGGACCCTGAAGTACCCAACATTGCGACTCGTGAAGCTAGGACCATCGGGTTTGCCAACCAGGCACAATATTTGCTCATTTCTCGCCAGAGTATTGCGCATTTCGACACAAAACTCAGCGCTATCGATCGCGCTCTTCATATTAATGAAGACGCATTTCGTGCCAATTTAATTGTGGACGGGTGCTTAGAGCCATTTGAGGAAGATACTTGGAAGCGCGTACGTATCGGCAGAACTACATTTGACGTCTCGGGCCCATGTAGCCGCTGCAGCATCATCAATCTTGATCCGCACTCGGGTGTCTTTCATCGCCAGCCACTACAAGTGCTCTCTACCTATCGACGACAACGCAGTAGTATTTACTTCGGACAATTTCTCATAGCTGATGCTAGCAGAGAGGAGACACGATGGCTGAGTGTTGGTGACAAAGTTGAAGTCGTCAACATGGCCTTGCAATAATTTATTCCCCTTCGAAAACAGCCATGTTATCTCACAGGTTCAGTAGTATCTTTCATAAGGTTTTATCGTGTGATTAACCAAGAGGTTTTTCGATGGCGTTTGTACTCCCCCCATCTATCGTGTGAGCCACTCGCGTATTCCCAAAGTTGCAAGAAAGAAAGGATTTCATCTGGAACATGCCGAATCCACAAGTGTTTTTTGACATGACCATTGGCGGCGCTCCTGCTGGCCGCATAACTTTTGAGCTGTTTGCTGACAAAGTGCCCAAGACTGCCGAGAACTTCCGTGCATTGTGCACAGGTGAAAAGGGTATCGGCCGCTTGGGCAAGCCGCTGCACTACAAGGGCAGCGAATTCCACCGCGTTATTCCCAACTTTATGTGCCAGGGTGGTGACTTTACAAATGGACATGGTACGGGTGGTGAATCCATCTATGGCGAAAAATTCGCCGACGAGAACTTTCTGCTGAAACATAAGGGAGAAGGCATCCTGTCTATGGCGAATGCAGGACCCAACACTAACAACTCGCAGTTCTTTATCTGCACGGTCGAGACCTCGTGGCTAGATGGAAAGCATGTTGTCTTTGGTCGTGTTGTGGATGGCATGGACGTGGTAAAAAAAGTTGAGGCCGTAGGCTCGCAGTCGGGTAAGACCAAAAAGCCCGTGGTTATTGCCGACTGTGGCCAGTTGTAGGTGCAGAAACATTCCACAAGCTGTCTAGTCCGTCTAGTTTGATGCGGCAGCATGTTCCGCTCGATGGATACATTTCATGAGTACAATCTTGACTAACACATTGATGCACCGTGAACCCCCATTTTCACACCGACAATTAAATGGATGCTTGTTTTACACATTTCTTTCTCCTGATTATATCTTCTATCTTTCATCTTTTTAGAAATGCATCAATGCAATGCAACAACGCTGACAAGATTTATCAAAGCATAGTACTATTGTCAAAAGAAACAGGAATGAGACGAATTGAATATTACATGTACTCGTTATGCGGTTCAATTTTAAGATGGGCTTCCCCGCCACATATAACTGAGACTTCAGACACATGGGTTTTGCGCTTCTTGCGTTGATGTGTCGAGAAGTTTGTTTGAGCATCAATTACTTGGTGCTCGTTTTCTACTAACACATCGTCCGTGAGATCAAAGACTTTGCCTTCTGCTTCGGCCTGCTCAATTCGACGCGTGATGGCTTCTTCAATTGACATGGACCCCTCAATCTGTATCTCCTCGTCTTCTATTTGAGCTCTACCTTCGGCTGGTGTGAACATTCGCACGACACGCCGAAGTGGTGCAGAATAATCAACACACACGTAACTGTCTTCCCTCTTGCCGTCAAAGAACGAGTCGTCCGCTGCGTTGGCCTTTGCTGTTGCTTTGTGAATATCATCATAAAGTGTAGCCTCCATTGTGTCTTCAGCGATAAATCGAACAACGGTCACGCTGGAATTAATCTGTCCCATGCGCAACACTCGTCCAATCGCTTGCTCCTCTAGCGTACTGGCTTGCGTAGGACTAAATCCAACTGGGTCCAAGAAAATAACGTGGGACGCCACTTGTAAGTTGATACCGGACGCACTTGTAAGCGAGTTCAAAATGAGAACTTGAATATCTCCACCAAGGAAAGATGCGACATGGGCAGACTTCGTCTCACTAGATTGGTGCTGGAGAAACACGGCACATGAGATACTTGCTAGACGAAGTGCTTTGTCTATAACTCGCAGTGCTCGATCCCACATGGTAAAAACCACGACCTTGATTGTCGACATGCGGCTTAAGTATTGCACCAATGCAGCAATCTTGCTACCGTGAACAGGCGCCGTCTCAATAAATTTATCCTTGTGACGCTCAACTGAGTTTACAAGTGCTATACATTCAGTAAGCTGCTTGAGCTGCTCCTCAACAATTGCACAAGCACTTAAACACCGTTCGATGAGCGTAAATTCCATAACGTTGGCAAGCTTTTTGATTTTCTCCATTGTCTCAAAATATTTCAACAGATAATCTTTAATTTCACCATGATAGTAGAATAGCAGCTCAGTTGGCTCAGGTGTATCATCGCCGAATGGATAATGTTTGTAAAGCATGCGAAAACCTGCATCAGTTTCTCCATTATCATCAAAAAATTTGCTCAAACCAGAGGCCTCCATGTCTTCAAAGCAGTCCCGCACACTAGCGTACGTATTTGAGTAAATAACCCGGCAGATTTCCACAGTGTTGCGCGTGGCATTTTCCATGATATTGACTTCCTTTTTACGTTTAGTAGCCACAGCTAGCTGTCGATTTACGTGATAAATCTCATCACGAAATACCTCACTAGGGCTCTTGATTTTTACCAGCGCCGGTGTCGGCAGTTTTTCGCTCGAATTATTCTGCTTACTACTTTGTTCACGCTCAAAAAGTCTATCTGAAATACCAGCGTGCACACAACTTTGCCGCGCAGACTTGTACTGTGGTGACCATAACATGTTGGACAAAGATTCTACGGCACTTTGCGGTTCGGAAACAACAACTTTGGCAGCGCCCTTCTTACTATGGTCGTCACCATCTTCCACGTCAAATAAATTGTACTCAGACTGCTCAAGTGCCCACACACGCTCGACCTGATACAATATAAGCTCTACAGGGTGCAACTTAATTGGAATGTACGTTTCGTTGACCCTAATTTTATCAGTGATTACTCGCTGCTTCACCTGTGCACAGTTGCGCAGATACAATTTACGCTTAATTTCGTCAAATGCAGGATCATACGGCTGTAGTCGCAGCCTTTTAAATCCTAGCAGTTGATTGTTCGCGTTTAATGATTCAGCTTTTCCTGGAAACGGCGTTGCAGTTATAAGCCATACGTTCAGACATCGGTGCGTGAGCTGAATAAAGCAATCTAGTGCCTTTTTTTCTAGGAAGACTATATCCTGAACTTCTTCAAAGATTACGCGTCTCCACGGTTTATACGGTCGATGTAACTGTGTAACCCACAACGGTCCACAATAGGCCTTGTGCACAAACTTGGCAGCTTCTTCGTACCCTAGTAAAGCAGAAGAATCGAATCGCAATAAATTTCTCTTTCCTCGCAGCCCTGTTGAATAGAGCTTTCCGTGTTTGTAATAATAGTTCTTTGACTTGACAGCTTCTTCGACCCCTACGAGCACCAGCATGCGATTAGACATATTCACTCTGGCCGCTGGATTTTCTACTATTTCCATGTACTGCTTCAATCCCAATACGACCTCAACCTCTCCACTTTTAAAAAACTTGCTCACTTCATGCTTCCACTGGGCCAACAAATGCGACGGCGCAACAAGCAAATTGGCCCCCACCGCATAGTCCCTTGGCTCGTCTGCGATAAGCGCTAGCATTGTAGCCGTTTTACCCATTCCAATTGCATCTGCTAGCACACCGCCTTTGGAAAAGTAATCAAGCATACCAAAATTAAATCTGGCGACACTCTCGTCGCGCGCCTCAATCTGCAGCATGCGGTGAAGCGAGCGGCGCTGGTGCTCGTACAGCGGCATATCTGTGCGGAAAGCTGTTGGTGTGGATCTCTCTGGTGCTGTCAGAGGAAGAAATGGTACCTTAAAGTGCACATCCTCAGCCACGCGCGCGGCGGCGTCTGTACCCACAAATGCGTCAATTGACACTTGCGTGATATTCTTACGCTTTGACCTTGACATATTTTAGCAGATTATGATGTTTCATACTCGCGCTATGTACGATACATGATCGGTAGCTCTAGATAAGTTGTGGCACCCTGTCTGTACAAAACTAAACGAGCACGTGGCAAAGTCTGGACGGCAACCAAAATTAAAGAAAGACGGTCAACTTATGGAGCGAAAGGTGCCGCCGAGGCCGTTTATCAACGCTGCACAACTTCAGTCGTTCCCACATCGAACCGGACACCCACCCACTTTTGAAGCAGCTCCAGCGAGCGCTCTCAATGAGCAGAACGCACCCCCTCCTCCGCCGCAGCAGCCACATGCACCGCAAACTTTTGGTTTTCCAATGGCAAGAGGACCCGCTAGCACAAACGCAAATGCAACTAGACGAGGATGGAAACCAGGACGTGTAGGAGGACGCCATGATGTATGCTTTTGTTGATTTACGGCAAATCGTTGTGATGAGAGGCTAAATTACGTTGTCTTTTACAGTCACCGCTGTACGAGAAGCATCGAAAGCGCCCAGCGTCGTCATCTATCGATAGCAATGTCAGCTGGAGTGGTAGCGAGATCGATTCAGTGAGCGGTTTTGGCGCCATACACAGTGAGCAGGAGCAGGTATCAAGACTGAGCTGGGCCTCATCAATCACGACTAGTGAAGCAGTGCCGTCTACTTCTCAGCAAGAAATGGCTTCCACAGCAACAGAGCAACATTCGCTACTGTTTGCTGCTGCGACTAGTGAGCACGGGACAAGTCAGACGTTTGGCAGCCTAGGCGGAATGGATGTACACCCACCAAAAACACCGCTGGGCAAACCAAAACATGAAATCGGCGGAGAAATGAGTGCCACGCAGCGTGTGCGTCTAGAGCTGACAGCGCATGCGGGCAGTCTTGCGGGGTCTCGTACAAATAGCTCGGAAAATATGTTTGCTGACACGATCGCATCCGCTTACGATGAAGAACAGAATGGCCCGCAGTCGTGTCCATCAGCTTTTAACAACACAAGACAGCCACAATTTTCGATCGACAAACTTCGACAACTGCGAAGTAATGAGCTGGTCGCTTCAAAACTTTTGCCTACTCGAACCAGTGTGAACAGCCTCATGGGATACGTGCGGGAATTGCAAATATCAGAGGCTACATTGCGGAAGCAACTAGTTAAAACAAAACAGGACACGGAGGAAGAACTGATGCAGTCATTATCGAAGGTGAACAAGCTCGAACGAACGATGATGGAGGTAGAGAGGGATCGGATGTTGGTACGGCAGAAGTTGGAGGAACAAGAAAAACTAATTCGTGATCTGTCGACCAAGTTGAAGCTAGCGGAGACAGCTAAAGCAAATGGCAGCACAAATAGTGGCTTTGATGAGATGCCTTCTATAGCTGAAGAAACAAGCTTAGGTGAAAACACCGAGGAAATGATAATTTCGGCTGAAAATAAGCGATCAGCATCGACATCTTCGCCTCTTTCGACGCCAGCTGCCTCTGTGCAATCTGCGATACCTACCGTGCTGCACGAACAGATTTCAATGACTTCTTCGGCTCACGCTCATCAGATTCAGAGTCACAATCGTACTTCCCAATTTGGACTTGCGTCACCTCGGTCGCCGAATCGACCGCTTTGGGATCCATGGGCGTCTGGGGGTGCGACACCAATGAAAAATTTGCCACCAGTGTTTACTATTGGGTCAACTGGTGGGGATCAAGTGGCTGCTTCGTCCACTGCTGTAAAATATGCTACTTGCGAAGCAGTGACAGCTTCTGAAGACTATGAGCTGAAATCAGTTCTTATGTCTCCACGCGGAGTTAAGAGTCGTACTGAAATCTCAGAAGTAGACCGCCTTGCTCAACAGACGCAGCACGATAAAGTAAAAATGGAAACGGAGGATTCCGCTTTAATATTAGATGCTGGTGTAGCACCATCAACGCCCCCTGAACAGCAGAGTTCCTCGCTATCGTTGACGCAACATGAAGGGTACGGCGCGCTAGACCAAAATGAGGGTTCAATAATGAATACGCCTTTACCAGATGTTTCGATGCATTGTGCCAAACCGATGGCTTCTGCTGATCAAAAAATTGATGATCACCAAGCACAAATAAAGTCTTCTGGAAGCACGGCGATGTCAGACGGTGGGAAAATTATTCAAGAACTTCAAGAAGGGCCATCACTGGTAAGTGATCGGGGCGAAATCAACATAAGTGAGGTTCCCGCTCGGTCTGTGAAATCGCAGGTTACTTCAGTAGATGAGGCTTCAAAGAATTATTCTTTTGAAAGTGATAGTGCTCGAGATACACCTGAGCACACTTCATTGTCTGAGGTAGCAAGCGTTAGCGCACAACCTGACGATAGTCCTGTGCTATCAGCTTCTTCGCCAAAACGGGAAGACGGCAAGGTCGCCTCGCTTGCCGAGCCAGTGTCGTTAGAGACACTCTTGGTTGATTTCTTCAACGAAGTAGATCAAAAACGTCTTAAGATGGCAACAGTTTATGGAAAGAGGTATGCTGGTCGTGAAAAATGGCTGTTCGCTGAGTTGACAAAGCGATACGGCGCAGCAAAAGTTGTCGCATTAAAAGATAAATTTGAAAGCATGGCTAGAGCTTCAATCTCTAGTGACGACAGAAGCAACAGTACAATCGACAATCGTACAGGTAAACCATCGAAAGTGTCGGACAATCCAAAATCAAGTCGCCAAGGCCACCCACGGCATCCACAGTTCCTCCAATTGCTTACTCCTACCGTTGATGTAGACGCTAGCGCTGCTCCTTCCTCCCAGAATCACAATGAACTTGAAACTCATACACAACACGATGTAAAACAAGCTGCAGCTTTAGTGAGTTCAAGCGAAGCGCTTTCGAACCGTGGAGCCATCGCGTCACAACGTCGCTCTATGGGTGTTGGTTCGTCTCTTTCTCTCTCGTCTTCACAAAAACCTCTCGAAAATGAGGGCACGTCTGAAGCGGCAACAGACAGCTCACATATAAGTGAGCCTACTCCGGCTAAATTTGATAATGCAATCCCGGCAACCGCTCATCAGGCTGCAATGGACGAAAAAAATATCTCCTCTTCAGGACTCCGTCAGCGTTATCATGCGTCTGACATGAGTATTCAAGATCAGAAAAAAGTTCTTCCTCCTATCACCTTGGAGATCTTGTTAGAGGAGTTGTACAACCATCACCAGCCTGACAAGTTGAAAAACGTATCTATTGTCGCAAAGCAGTATGCTGGGAAGGAACGGGAACTTGTTGGTTTATTGAAGAAAAAGTATGGGGCACTTAGCGTGAAGCGATTAGAAGAAAATGTGGAACTGCTGGAGCAGGCTCATCGTGCTTGCGTCGATGGACGTAACTCACACAAGAAAAATAAGCGAGGCTGGTTTATTCGTACAATCTCGCTCGTGTTTTGGCTCTCGGTGCTGCTTTATTTCTGTTTTGGTGCTGTTTTCGTCAGTTTTGTTATCATAGATGCGTGGGAGTGTCGTGCTTTTGGCAACGACGAACAGGATTTAGAACCTGCTGAAGAGTGCTTTGATCTTGAAAACGAATTGAAGGACTTTACTTATGAGCGTATCGCTGCCTATTTCAGCCAGTCCTACTCAGATGACTGCTTTTGCGCTGTGTGGAATTCTCGTCAGAGTGCCTTGTTTACAAACTTCTCGGGCGATAATATCATTGATTTAGCGAAGCTGGTGCCATTTTCTCCGGACTCATTTGGGACGCCATGGATCGCTAGTGTAAAAGAGTACATTCCGTCACAAGAATTTTATGAAACCTACGCTAAACCTGTCGTGGATCTATCGCTAAGTGTTGGTTCGTTTGTTTGGGTTTCTGTTATTGATCTTTCAAAGTATAAACTCGAATCTGAGAAAAAAACCCAGCTTGGAGAAGATGTGGAAAACGACTCTACTGGTTTGGTAGCGGTGGAAAGCGGTGCGTATGATAATGTCGAAGGTAACAACGAAATAGATGCTCGAGACCAGATGCTTTATGATGTATCATCTGTTAATAATGTCGACAACGAGAACGAAGGTGATGCGAAAGGCCAGCTGCCTGACGGATATGAGAAATTGGCTGCCAAGTACATTCAGAATTTAAGTGAAGTGAAGTCCGGACACCAAGTGCCTCAAAATGTAGAGGAAGAAGCTACGATTAACGTGGAAAATGATAGTGATGATGACTCCGGAGATCAATTATTTGTTGGAAGTGAGTTCGCAGCCTCGGAGAATGAAATTGAGGTCAAGACTGGACGTCGGCTGCCTGAGAAGGCTGAGGTGGCAGCTACGGGAAATGTGGAGAATGGGAAAGGTGTTGAGGTTAGAGAACGGTTGCCTGAGAAAGGCGATGTGGGAAAAGAGCGTGAGATAGATCAGCCAATTGGCGAGATCGAATCAGCGGATATGTTTGTCAGGTTGGAGGGAGATATAGTCGATGAAAGTGCCAAGTTGTACGACGACCATCTGGCTGAAGAGAACCTAACAATAATTGACAGCGCAAGGTTTTTGAATAAATCAGATTCCGATGAAAACTACGAAGCAGTCACAGCATTCCATGTTTCGGAGCTGAACAAGTTCGTACCACTTGAAGATTCTGAGCTAGCTTTGCGCAATGGGGAGGGTTTGGTTGATATAGTGAGTGACGCAACCGAAATTTTGCAAGAGAATAGTGCTAATCCCAGTTTGGTAAAAGATGATGACGATGATCAATTTTACTCTACTTCCGGTGATGAAAAGACTTTTGTCATATCCGAGGCTGTGGAGCGAGTGCTTGAAACTGCGTCGATAGAAGTCAAAAGTTCTCAAGAAATGGGTGTCGAGGGAGATAAATTTGTTGAAATAGAGGTCCGGCAGGAGGATTTAAATCTGTTGTATCCCGTGACGGAAACGCACGTAACGGGTGGCAACCTAACTGCAGCTGTCGTGGATGACTCTCATGCTGCTTTAATGGAGGAATCGCCTGAGCTGTCTGGGGATAATGTTGTTGCTAGTTCAGCAATTGTCAATCCGGGTGTGCCAGTGTTCGAATCCGTTTCTGCCGTTGATGAATGGTCTCGCACTGAAGGCACTGAAGCCGAACTGACTGAAGTAGACTCGGCCAGCGATGCTTTAAGTGAGGCGTCTTCAGTTGAAGCAGCGAATTTGAAGACTTCGGCTACTTTAATTGAAAAAAATGATGTTGAGACAGGGAGGAGCAAGCTTGAAGCCGTGCTTGACGTCAAAGAGAATAAAAGTCCAGCCGAAGCTGAAAATGACGTTATAGATTCTGAGGTTGATCATAAACCGGAGAAAGAAACGATCGGACTATATCCAAATTCTGCGTCTTTGTTGAGCTCATATAACGTCAACATGGCAGAATCGTTGCTTGAAGATAGCAGTGCTGGTGTTTCAAACGAGTCTTTTATGGTTATAAATAACGGCAAGAAGAGTGAAGAATATGCAGTCGCTTCTTATGAAAGTTTTCAAACATCATTAGCAATCCCTGATGCAAAGATGGATAAACTAAACTCGGAAGCGATGGATGAGACTGATATCGATTCAAATATCTCTTCTGAAGACGAGTCATCATTTGGTCTGACGGACAACCTCACCGGTGCTGTTGCTGTGGCTTCTGTGGAAGAATCCGACGACGATAAAAATATGGTCGGAGCGATAGTCGATGTTGTGTCAGGTGCAGTGACTGACTCGCATGGATTTGAACCTCGCTTTGGTAATGAGATCGATGCAGTCAGAGGTGTGGACGATAAAAAGGACAACAGCAATACTGCATTAGATGTTTCCAGTGCAAATGAAGTGGATCACTCCGTGCCCGTTAGCGAAAATTCTGTGGCGATCGAAGCCGCGAAAGTATTGGACGATTTCGAAGCTGATGCTGCTGAAGTTGCTCGGGATATGACTGATCAGATTGATATTGTCGAGATCACTGGTGTATCCGATACGGCTGATGCCGAGAATTCTGCAGCGAAAGATAGTAAAATTGCAAATGCATTTGAGATAGAGCATTTTGAAGAAGGCGACGATGTTTTCTCAGTCTCTGCCAACGATGTTACTTCTGAAATTGATGATGGAATTCAAGCGGCTGACATTGTACAAGAATCGGAAGCGATTCAATCTGGTGATGGAGTGATGGAGCAGATTATAAGCGCCGATGAAATTACTGGTTTAAACGACGAGAATGAATTGTTGACCGTAGTAGCTGACGAATCACCGACTTCTGGTCTTGTAGACGGAGATAACGGCGGTCTTGTTTCTGCTGTAAATGACGTCCTGGCAAGGCTTGTTGAGCCTTTTGAAGCAGCTAAAGCGACCTCAATTCATGCAGCAACAACAGAAGAGGAAAGAGTATAAAAATAAAAATCCTTAAATCTGTATACAATGATATGGTGTAGACGGTAACATCTCCTAAAGACAAAGAGCATGTCAACGGACAAGTATATATTCGCTTAAAAATACGAATCTGGCAAAGTTTGTTAGCTATAAAAAAATCAAGTCTGCTCAGGTAGTACCAAAATTTCAAGCAGCGACTTCTGTTACTGC
Source organism: Plasmopara halstedii (assembly GCF_900000015.1). Classification (NCBI taxonomy): domain Eukaryota; phylum Oomycota; class Peronosporomycetes; order Peronosporales; family Peronosporaceae; genus Plasmopara; species Plasmopara halstedii. The sequence goes on along the minus strand of NW_020187575.1, from coordinate 1,986,589 downwards.
CTCCCTACTAAGCATAATCCACCAGACACCGGCTCAATTGGCCAATCCACTTTAGTTGCTTCGAGCTTTAGTTTATATTCTTCATCTCGCTCGTTCACATCAGAAATAGCCTGCAACAGGGCTGCTATGCGCTTAGCATGAAGAAAACATCGACTTACCAGGGCGTCAACAAGGCGAACTACCTCTAGTAAGTAAGTTATTTGTTGGACTTTCTTTTTCAAAGTGCCATCGATTTTTAGAGCAATTTTATCAAACAAATACTATATTTGTGTTTTACAAGGCCTTTTTAAAACTCCGTTATGACAAGCATCTCCTGTACGGAGAGACCTTATCCCCCGTCATAACTTCGTCACATATGTATATTCCCAAGTTCACAAATGCGCAATCTAATTTTTAAACCTACTGTATAGTATAGATTTGATACAATTGAAATAAAAATCAAAAAGGGTGAAAGTACAAAAGTCTACAGTCGGTTGCAACCTTCCACCTCCAGAATTTGAAAAACATTGGGACTCAAATTTTACCGTCTTCTATGGATATTGCGCTACATTGAGCAGCCACTGAGCTTGAAGTCTATCGGGCTTGATTTTATGTAACGGGGTTACACGTACCTCGATTTCAAGGTCACACAAGATGGTGTGACCACACAGTGGTCTAAATAAGGTAGCAGGACTGCCAATAGTTATGCATTTTAATTAGGTGCTACTTTTTAATCAGGAAACCCTATAGATTCAGATATAGGCGGCTTTGCCGCATATAAATCCAAGAAAACACTTTACAGTTTGAACGGAAGGGTTATCTGCGTTCAATTAAAGTTGTGATTACTCTTGGAATAAGCAGATTGCGGTCCGCTACACTCGTACTGGTTCTAAATATAGAACAAAGGTTATCGACCTTAGCTTAGCTTCCTATAGGCGAAAAAGCTACGACAGCCTCGCTGCATCCTCTGTAACGGGGTTACACGTACCCTGGTAACAGGGATGTCTGTCACACCAGATGAGCATGATGTGACTGTACCCAAACAAGAATGCGGTATGTGGCTAGGTAGCCAGTAGTTATGCATGTATTTGGATTTTACTATATAAATTTAGGAAAATCTAAACATTTAAAATTAGGCACTTT
>NW_020187575.1:1985127-1985457 GCF_900000015.1 Plasmopara halstedii | reverse complement strand
CCGCCAAATAAGCCATCTTGCTCAACCGGTCGACGAATACCACGACACCCGTGTTGCCCGTCGAATCTTTCGCCAGGCCAAACACAAAGTCCAAACTAATGGACTGCCAGAACCCAGTGGGCAACGGGAAGCTGGCCAGCGGCGCAGCTGCATTTGGAGCGGCCCGTTGACACGTCTCACAAGTGTCCTTTTGTCCAGCTTGGGCCACCAATAGTGGTGACACACAGAGTTGTACGTTTTCTCACGACCGAAATGACCACTGAGTGGCGTGTTGTGAGCCTTATAGAGGGTTCGATGTTTCAAATCCTCATCATGAGGACCCACAATTCA
>NW_020187575.1:1984401-1985117 GCF_900000015.1 Plasmopara halstedii | reverse complement strand
AAGCAAGGACATCAGCTTGTTAAGCCCGTCCTGCATGCCCTGGGGCAAAGAGGAAAATGCCTCCATCCTCACAGAGGATCAGTCTAAACGACTCAAGCGTTTGGGGCTGTCGTAGCGTTGCGCTTGAAGGAAATGTAATTTAGGTCATCGACCTTTTGTTCTATACTCCCTCTGTCTCAAAATAAAACCCGTGAACGCGCTTAATCTTTGTCTCAGTATAAAACCCGATTATGTCAAGGTTGAATGTTTATTGAGTAGAAATGAAGGCTTTGGCTTGCTCTACAACCTCTTGAGGACATTGGAGTGTGACCGGCGGTTGCCCTTTCTTCTGCTTGGAAGCTTTGCCCAAGTGAGGAATTTTGAAATTTTGAAATTTTTTGTTACCATTGCATTTCATGACTTCAATCATGCAACCTTGCCAGGTTAGATGTTGTTAAGGGTGTCTGGATCCTTTGACCAGAACGCCTGTTCTGTTGCTGATACCAGCCCGTCGATGGTTTTTTAGGAATCGGATGCTGAAGTGACTGTATGCTCCTAGCCGAAGGTCTAGACGTTCATATCGGGGCTGTTAGGAGGCTGACAATGCAGCGAAATGTTAGAGCCGTCAATCTTCAGCTCGTTGACTAAATCAGGATCGTCACCGGATGGATGAGGCCTTGCATTGTCTTGCTGGACGACGATTCGATCGCTGGTCTTTCCACGCCACGCTTTAGGCC
>NW_020187575.1:1983456-1984369 GCF_900000015.1 Plasmopara halstedii | reverse complement strand
ACTGCATCGTTTCGCCGCTTCTTGATAAACAAACGGGAATATTCCAATTCGACCGTCAGATTTACGTTGATGGTAAGAGTCAAATCTAGGTCGAGCCACTGCGGCCAAGAACATCACCTTGGATAAGAAACGCTAACAATGGCAGATTCGATGTGGGGCTTGCTCCCCGGGAGCAAGATAATGTTCCGCGTTCGTCTTCGTGATGTAAAACCACTTCTCGTCAGTGTGAACCGTGTTCATCATATCTTGAAAGAGCGGCGACTGCACAGGATCTAACATTGAAAGGCAAAATTTGACTCTTTTGATCATATTGTTTTCATTCAGTTGTGGCTTGAGTGCATTGGAATGCGGTACAATCAGACCTTCTTTTAGGCGACGATGAACAGTGGCGCGCGACATGCTCAATTTGGCAGCAAGTGACCGAATATTCTGACGATCCACAAGTGGAATGACCTTGACTTGTCGACATCAAAATCTTTCTTATTTCTTCCAACACGTCCACATTTGAACGATCCAAGATCGGCTGAAATGTTGCCATCAGCGAGGGACTGTTGTGCACGCTTCCAGATTGCACGAACAGTGTCTGCTGTTACACCGAATCTCATTGCTGCAACGCTTAAAGGGCCTTTCACAAGCTTGGAAGATGGCTCTGGATCTTTTTGTTTTGTTGGCAAGAATTCGTTAACTGCTCTTCGTTGCTCATCAGTTAAATTTGTTTTTTTTCTTCTTGTTAATACAGCATGGTTCTGGATCGTTGTTATCAGCAATTTCTGTTTGGTTTTCGCCAACTGGACTGGCTGAATGATCTCTGATGAACCGTCATGATATTCCTCAATGGCCATGAGAGCGTTGGGCTCCAATTGCTCCATTTTAATGTTACCAGCGGTGCTTAAAAAGACGGACTAAATCTCGG
>NW_020187575.1:1982198-1983446 GCF_900000015.1 Plasmopara halstedii | reverse complement strand
CCCATTAAGATTGAGAACATTCACAGTTCCAATCGATTATTGCCTCAACGAGGCTCGCATGACCGCTAGACACTGCAACTCAATTTGTTGGAATAAAACGACTTCCGTGCTCAAAAAGCCCTTTGTCCACGACACGAAAGTCACCACGTCTCGCCGGTTCTGACAGCGAGCACGGTCAGAGCCTAACTTCGCCTCCCGCTTGCGGTGCGATGTCGGACAGTGCATTCGCGGCACCGGGGGATGTACATCCTAGGCTCGATGAGCACGAGCATCGCGCTTTGCACACGCTATCAATGACAAGTGGCCTCGTTGAGGATGCGGAGGCGGTCGACTACGAGTCTGACACTCCTTTTCCCGTATGGGATGACGAGGAATGCGAGCTGCGTCGGCAGCGTGATACGAGCCCTGTGCGTTGCGGACCCCATGTCTATTGGGTGCCGACCTGGCACCAAAAGTAAACATCATCTTACGATTAGATGATTTCCTGACTTCTCGTCAACCAAAGAATGTGGTGTAATCACCAATGACCTCGACGTGGCTCAGAAGCGGCAGCTTGAAGCTGCCCATAGGACGGCTTTAAAGCGCGTTCATCCACGGCCGGTCATTGATCCTCGTGTGGAATATGGCTTCCGTCCAGCGGATCCCGATGTGGAAGGGAAGGACGCGGTAACTCGATCGTTCCGCGTCCACATCATCGGGCCCCCAACCAGATCAGAAGATGAACTTGCAAAACGGAAAGCTCTTCGAGCTCGTTTCTTGGTTCCACAAAAACTTCCATCGGAAGCTTATAGTACTCGTCTAAGTGCTCAACCAGGTGTCTTTCGTGTACCCGCAATGCGGATAATACCTGTGGTGCTCGCCCCTGGCAAAAAGCGCTACAGATGACGAAGCGCTCATTGAGCGATGGGTGCAACGGCACCGGAAACTTTCTTCACTGTATACCTACAGTCGAGACACAAGGAAGTGGACGTGCGTGAGGAGCGACACCTCCGATTTGAGTTTGCCAAACTCAAGGCACGCCGTCGACTTCCTTCGGATTGCCGCCCTGCGACGTATAGGCTAACCCCTAATGCTCACGCGAACTCTGCATCTTTGACCGCAAGAGCTCAGGGCCGCTGCTTGAGCTCATCTCATGGCCTTTCTACCTCTCTGGCTATTGCCGGGAAGCGCGGGGCGTCTGATGACGCGGGACGTCATGATCTTTCCGATCAAAAGCGTCCATGGCGTCTGGGCAATCCTGCCGAAGAG
>NW_020187575.1:1980967-1981127 GCF_900000015.1 Plasmopara halstedii | reverse complement strand
TGATGCGTTCTTGTACATATTTGTAGCGTATATCGACATGCTTGAGTTTAGATGTCGAACTTTCGCCTTCCAATTGCACTATAGCTGCTTGATTATCGACAAAGAGTAATCCCTTGAATGCCAACTTCATCCAACATATTGTAAAGTCCATGTAATTCGT
>NW_020187575.1:1955824-1980957 GCF_900000015.1 Plasmopara halstedii | reverse complement strand
CATGAGCAAGCTCATAGTCTAGTCTGCGTGACAACGCATCAGCCAAAGCATTCTGCTTCCCCGGCTAATACTTCACCTCGAATTTATATTCCAAGGATAGCCATCTCGACATCCTCTGCGAGAGGTGGAGCAACTGACTTGCAGTGCGTAACGACGCATGATCTGTGTAGATCACAAACGGCTTGGAGCCGAGCAGGTGGACCCTGAACTTGACAAGTGCATACTTCATCACAAGTAGCTCCTATTCATGATCTTGGTAGTTCTTCTCCACAGCTTTGAGCTGTCGAGATTCGAACGCGATTACCCGATCTCACCCCTCAGGCGTCTGCTTGCATCAGTGCACAGCCGATGGCAAAGTCTGAAGCGTCAAAGACGACGCTGAAAGAACGATCGGGTTTTTGCAGTGCCAGTATTGGTCCATGCAGGAGCGGCTCCGAAACTTGAGCATCGCTCAGTGGGTTACGTGCCACTCTAAAATCAGCCCGCGAGACAGGCTCGGAAATTTCTGTCCAGTGCACCGTTAGTGTCTACGAACTCGGACATTCCAATGTCTAGCACGTTGACCGTCTCGGGCCAGTGCTCTTGCCAATAGCGCTTTTGTCTCCTGGTAGAGGTGGGTTCATGACTCGCCAAAGCTTCAACAGAAGACGTGCGCGTAGCGCCCAAGGTCTTTGACCTCCAATCAATACATGCCTCCTGCTGTTCCAACCGTGCCATACCAAGGATAAGGTCATACCTTGCATTTAAGTCTAAGACTAAGCAAGGCTATACGCTATCGAAGTCAAGAAACTCACAGGAACCCTCGGCACAGTGACACAAGTCCCCGCCGCTACGCGAACAGTGACAATATCGCTCACCCGCGCTTCCAGCGACTCAGCATACATCTGAGTTCCTTCAATCGTGGAGCGTCGAGCATAATTGCACGACGCCTTGGAATCGATCAGGATCTTTCATGGCTTCTCAAAGTCCTTAACGGTCACTTTTACGACCAGCAAGCCTGGCTTGCATTTACGGTCCGTGTTTAAGATATGGGGCTCTTTGGAGCTGGGCTCTAATGACCACCACCTCTTTAAGGATCAACAAAGCTTAGTTCTTTCCCAATAGGGCACCTGGGTTTTCTCGTTTCCCCGCGACAAAAAAGACTGGTCAGAAGGGAACCTCGGTTCGATCAACCATTACGCGCCCTGCGCAGGGGACAACCAGTCCGAAGGTGACGGGTGTCTCCAAGACAATACACCGTCGGGTGTTGAAATGCTGCTTGACAGCTCGGAGCTCCCCTTTCTCTTTCTCAGCATATCTGAGAATTATTGACTCAGGCCCGCTCGACGTGCCTTGAGGGTGTGCATTCTAACCAAGCCATGCCGACTAAAAGTTGAATTCGGCATTCAATGCCACATTCACCGCTTCTTCAAAAGAAGACGGTTGCACACGGAAGACTTCCATTCTGGTCACGCCAGTGCAAAGGGCCTCTATAAGACGGTCACAGCGACCGCGTCGGAGAAAAGATCGGCTGCCATCCGGCAATGAGAGTTCTCAACGCTTGGACAAAGTCCACCAACTTCTTCTTGCCTGTCGGGCGGCAAGGAATCACGATCACACTCGATATGACTGGTTAGTCGAGGAGAATACTCGCAAAAGCTGACGCTTCAGCTCCTTCCAGGATGGAATCGCCGCTTCTAACGAAGTACCGCACGTCAGTGCCCATTCTCGCACTCGGCGCCCGAGCTTGGAGATAGCTAGCGCAATGCGCTTTGTTCGTTCTGAAGCATGGCGGATGACATAGCCATCTCGGTCTCTCTTATCCAGAGCAGGAGTTTCTCTCTATTCTTATCCTCAAAGGTCTTAACACTCACGATGAGCGGCCTGGGTTTGGAGGGGTCATCCGTTGGCGACGGTAGCTTCATGGACGCAGTCGATGCGGACATCTTTTTCTCTAATTGCTCTAGTAGAGCATTTTCATAGTTCAAATACACCTCTTGGCGCGCGCTAATCGCTTCGATTCCTTGCGAAGCAATGTGTTACACGCCCTCAGGGCCAAGCAGGGACATCAGCTTTTTAAGCCGATCCATACCCTGGGGCAAATAGAGGAATTAATTTATCCTCACAGAGGATCAGTCGTAACGACCTAGGCGTAGATTGACCAACAAGTGCTAGTAAGTGCAGCGGACTGCTGTAGCTCTTTGCTTAGAGGAAGCTAAGCTAAGGTCACCAACCTAACGTTTTTTACAAGAAACAGTACGAGTGTAGCGGATCGCAATCCGCTACCTTCAAGAGTTCCTACGACCTTGACCAAGGCAAATAAGCTCTTCCGTTCAAAATTGAAACTGTATTTTTTGTTTTTTTTGCGTCCGGGCCGCCTTTATTCAAAAGCTTAGGAATTCCTACTTACATAGTAAAACCTAATCAATATGCATAACTACTGGTAGATCCGCCTTGTAGTGGCTTCTTGTTCCGCTGTAGCCACACCATTGTGTGATTACACCAACTTGTGCAATCCACATCTTTCTACAGTCACACCATCTTGTGTGACCCACCCCTGTATACCAGGGTACGTGCAACCCCGTTACATGCTTGGCAACCAGAAACCTTCTCTTTTCCTCCTCAGAATAGTCGAGTCGATCCCCTCTGGCGCGAGCTCCCACTAACACTAGACCCTCTGGCTTTACTGACAAAAAATTGTGCCCGACTCACACTGCAGCATTCATCGCTTTGTCGAAAGTGGTAGGGGTGGACGTGAAAGGTCCCGATGCGATGTAAGCCCCGCTCATTCGAGGGCCATCCATAAAATTGGTATCTGTTTACGCCTCCGGAAGAAGGTCTGACGACATTGCGGTGATAAGTGTCATTCATTCATGGAAATAATCTACCAGTTCTCGACTCTCTTGACGGATTTTAATAAATACAAATGCACCTATTATCACAAGTCAAGCGGTGTGAATACCCGCGACGCTACCGCTTCAAAATCGATGGTAAGAAGGTCTTTTTTATTGTGGTACTTCATGTTCGTACTCATTCTTGGATGGAGACTACTACTATAGGGACCACGAGTGTGACGCGCTGTTGATTCATTTTGTAGTATGGCCAAATGAAATTTTTTCAGGTCTATCAGGTACCCTTGCTTAGGGTGATCGGTTTTTTCTATCCTGGTGCCAGCTGTGCTCCTACCAGTGGCCAGTTGGGGTGCTCTTGGCGGTGTCTCTTCACCGCGTTCACATAGCTGGTGAGCGCCTCCGTGCGAGTGAGTCTCGCTTCTTGTCCTTTGAAAACATTTTTATCACTTCGAGATCAACAACAAACACAACCTTACCAAGTAGTTCTGATGGTCCCGAAAGATATAGTCAAGCATCACATGGTCCACCCTTTGAACGTATATACTTCTTACGACTCAGTAATGTGATGAACCAGAAGATCTTACAGGTGGTGCGTACCTGACACTGATAAAGCGTTGACTGTATAGTCTGCGTAAATAACGCACAGAATTTTTGTTTTTTCGCTTCGCCCGGGTGGGTTACCAAAGGCCTTAAGTAAATAAACTTAATTTGCTTTACTGCTTAAACAATAGGACATACTTTGAATAAGCTCTATCTCAATTAGGCTGAATATATACGTTAAAATATATCCAATAAGTATACTTGGTATGAAGCTACCAGTCCTATCACTTCACAGACCTCTTCTTTACAGTGTCCGCCATTATACAAAGGCGTTCTGTGCATTATGTAAAATTGTGCAACGTACAGAAGGGCAAGGTGTAAGTACAATTTCAAATAGCTAGAAATCTGATACGTACTTTTGATAGTGTATGTCACCTGAACACTAGGCGGCAAGCTCAAAAGTGATCTTTGTTTTAGCGTTAGAATCCTGGTTCAGAGAACTTCTAATGCTACGTGTACGTAATATGCAATACTATTGGCTAATATGCATTTGTTCCTATCCAACGAGTGTGTTCTGGAATGCCTCGGACTGTTTACTGTCCTTCTTGTTTCGATAATCTTTTTTCTTGCATATTTTAAAATCTCCTTGGATGCTTCGTACACGTTAATCTACGCACGGTTGATTGGTTACATTCTCCCGCCTTAGTTGTTGAGTCCTTGCCTCCAAGTCCTTCAACAACGACTTCCAATGTGACACATGGAAAAGATTTACTCGCTCTCCCACGTGTCCTCGTCTTCTGGATAGCCTGCCTATTTCACGAGAAACTGTCGTCTCCCTTTGACTGTATCCATCTTCCGTAGGGCTTCGATGACGTACGTAGGTTTGTTTTGCTGCACCACAACAGGTGTGCTCTTTTGCTGCGGTCTTCCTTCGAATGCGCTTGAGTTGGCTGGACACTTCTTCAGTTGCTCCACGCTGAACACTTTGTTCATGAATCGCATGGATTCTGGCAACTCCAATCGATACACCAGGTCCGACAGCTTCTCGAGAATTTTGAACGGTCCAATGAATCTGGCTAAACGTTTATTGCTGCTGTTGTCTTGATCTCGTACAGCGTAATGAATGGTGATGTTCTTCGGGTTGAGCAGTACCTATTGTCCAACCTCGAAGCTCTCGTTGCGTCGCTTGCGATCGTAGTATCGTTTCTGCTGCTCCTAAGCTGCTTGGAGTGATCGCTGCGCCAATTCGATGCCGTCTTGCCTCCTTGTTGTGAATCTGTTTGCCAGCTCGTTTGCAATCTCCAAAATGCCCATCAGACTTCATGGTGTTCGTCCCGCATCCACTTTGAAGGGACTGAACCCGCTGGATGACGATGTCAGAGTTGCGTGTGCATACTCTATGGTCGCCAACCACTTCCGATCTTCGCCATGATACGACACGAGACAACGCAGGGAGCCTTCCAGCGTTCGATTCTGTCTCTCCGTTTGCCCGTCAGCTTGTGCTCGGTGAGCCACTGTCATCGATAGTTTGACGCCTATCCTTTCCATGAGTCCTCTCCAGAATGTTAATACGAAATTTGGGTCTCTATCCGAGATGATCTGCTTCGGCAGTCCAAAGTATCTCACCATATGACTGAAAAACAGTTTGGCCGTTTCGTGAGCTGTTAATGTCTGCTTGGTCGGAATGTAAACAGCTTTCTTGGATAGTCTACAAACCACTACAAGTATCGAGTCGCATCCCTCGGACTCTGGGAGTCCGGTGATGAAGTCCATGCTGACCGAATCCCAAAACCCTTCTGAAATCGCGATCGGTTGCATCATTCCTTGCTTCTTCTGGCTCGGAGTCTTGTACCGCATGCACGTCTTGCACGTTCGCACATACGACTTGATGTCTTCAAGCATGCTCTTCCACCAGAACCACATCTTGACAGCGTTGGCGGTTCGCTCGATGCCTGTGTGCGCTGCTGTCAGGTCGTCGTAATGGTTGGTCAGTATTGCCAGCTTCAGCTCTCGACTTTCGGGCACACACAGCGGGCTCACCTGGTTGAGATGCGGAAAATCAGTCCATCTTTTACTGTGAAGATGGTCGTGTCTCCTCTGCCTTCCATTATCTTGGTATAGAACTCGTTTTTCTTGTATGCTCGCTCAAACTTCTCTCTCGTGCCCTTCTCCAACTCTGCGGGACGTTTGTTCGCCTTGAGCACCATTCTCTTCTCTTCTTTGTTTTTTCGTATCCTTTCTACTTTGGTAGGCTCTGCACTCCATATATCAAGCTCATGTCTCTCCTCGACACCGAGTTGAGTGTGTGTTTGAACTTCTCCATATGGATGCAAATTGATTTCTTGTCTCAGCTCAAAGTCGTACTCGGCAAAGAAGACACAATATCTGCGTAGGAAGGGATGAACCGTCGATGATAGTCCGCGAGTCCCAATAACCTCTGCAATTCTTTCGTACTCGTCGGTGCCGGTCACTCTTGGATTGCCTGCACCTTTTTCGGTACGAAATCTAGCTCTACATCATATCCGCTGAATGACACTCATCGCCCGGTCTGTGCTTAGATATGTCACCAAACTTGTTTCTCGCAAATCAATACAGACATTCATGATCATTTTGATTTGACTGTACCGCTATTCTACGCGCCACCGCAGTTGCGAGTGAGTTCAAATACTTGGTCAGGTCTTCAGCGTGTAGAATATTTTTCGAATGTGCATCAAGCTACATGTTCGCCGTTCATTCCGAAACAGAGAATCTTTGTCCTTGCGCCAATTTTGGCGCATGGATTGTCGTCGCGTTATCTTTGTTTGTGTAGTTAATAAATGCTTTTCGGTCCTTACATGTGCTCTGTCAATGACCCATGTCTTAGCTGCAAATCCTTTGGCGTTTGATTGGTCATGGCACGTATCATGAGCGCCCACCCGCACTGACGTCTTTGCGTGGTATGTAGCCTTTCCCTTGCCACAATCGCGGCGCACTTTAAACGGATTTTCAGTCGTTCACGATGCATCTTCGTTGGGGTCTTCGCATCTATTTTGCCCCCAGAAACGCAGTGGATTTTTCGGCACGCATTGACTCCTTTGCTATATTTCAAAGAAGCTGGATGCCCTGATTTAATCTATTTGTAATTTTCAAATTTTCGGATCTGCTAGTATAAATATAGACTCTTAGAATTGATGCTCTCTAGATATATATCTCCGTGTCAAATTTGATTCGTAGCATAATTTTGCTGAATGTTTTATGCTAATAAATTCTTTAATTTCATTTTGACTAATGGAGTCGTCAATGAGTTTTCGAGGCATTCATCGCTTTGTAACTTTTGATGCAGGATAAGAAATCATTATAAATGGAGTCGACTACCCGTCATTCAAGCACAGCGATAGCGAAGCAAGCTGAAATTTACGTTCTGCATCACACAAAATACAGGAATGAACCCTGCCACTAACACGTAAGCGCTTACATAATTAGTATCCGCGACTATCGTTGCTATGATGCTCTGACTTTCGTAACAACACTTTTAAGTAGCACATAAGCATACACGCCATCGAATGCCACAATTTCAAATTTATTTGAGAATGAGAGACAAGGTCTATCCTGAGCGAGCTATGAAGTCAATGCTTAATCGGCTTTCGTTTCAGAATGTCTTCGATGGGGTTAGTATCGGAAGTTCCTTCCACACTATTCACGTGCGCCATAAGTTTAAACAGCAGATCCTCCTCTTCAGACGTGCCATTGCTCGTTCCACCATATTCAACAGGAATATTCTCCACCGGAATGCGTTCGGACAGAGCCTCGAGAATTTTCTTCTTTCCGCGCACAATAATCACCTTCTCACGAGTCACGTCGTCTACCATCCCTTTAACTGTATTCCAAATCACACTAAACCATGACGGCACATTAATCACGTAAATGTACGCGCACCGTTCTGGGTAATGCCTACTCGACACCGAAGCAGCCTTACGAACGTATTCAACGGCTTCGCCCGCAAAGTCTGAGATACCGATTCCTTCTACATCCAAAACTGAAATTCCCTTACAGTTATCATCCTGCTCAATTACTTGCCACAAAAACTCCGTGATCACGAGGTAGTTATGCATGAGATCGTCTAGTGTGAGACCAGCATTCTTCAAAGCGTTTAAGTTGATCATTCCTGGCTTTTCATAGTACACAGGCTCACCTTTCTTGCCGCGTTTGTGGTAGTAGTGAGGATAATTCTCTTTGATGATGTTGAAATGAGGACTAGGCTTCTCAAGCAATAAGTCCACACCTTGAGCGCGTCGCCACTCCGTGGTCTCGTTGTATCGCTCCAACGCTTTTGCTTCGTCTCCCTTTTCAGCAAGTATAAACCGCATCGGGACTGAACCCGTGGCTTCTAAGGCAGTAATGGAGTGTTCGTTCGTTGATGTTGTTACATTCGAAAGACTCAACCGGCTAATTCTTCCATTGGTGCAGCTTCCTTTCAATGGACCTGAAACGAAGCGGTACTCAGTCACAATAAGCTTTAATGTCCCGTTGGTAGTAGGGCTTGAATAGTCATTGTCATTAACAACTTCTGGTTCATGGACTGGTGGCTGAAAGAGCGCCGAGAAAGGGTGATCCATCTTCACTGCGGCATATAAAGCAGGAAGAATCACCAACACAAACACAACGAGCTCACGACAGAAACCGTCTTCCATTGTGCTAAGAGCACCCCATAGATAGTGAGTTAGCACTGCGTAAGAGATTGCAAAGATAGAAACGGGCACCCTCCGCAGAACGTCGGACACACGGTAGAATAGCACCGTACTGCTCTTGACCTTCGGGACCAAGCGATGACTTTCATTTGTTGCAGTAAAACTTTCGGTCACTGTTAGCGGCGCAGTTCCCGTAAGTTGGACGACGAGCATGCCAGGTCCATTCCGTAGTGGCAATTCAAAAACTGACTCATGTTCATCTTGATTTGATCTAAGAGGCTTGGCATGCTGCTGTACTTTTGAGTGCAAAACCGCACCAGAAAGCATTGCTTCCGCTCCATTCGACAAACGAAATAAAATGTCTGCCATTTTTTTGATACCGACATTTGCGTCATCCGTCCTTTTTGCCATGCTCATCAGCAATGCAGAAGGCAAAGCAATCTTCTGTCCGTATTGATAAGACGTAATAAGCTTATTGAGCATAGAAATTTGCTCAATTTTGGGTTTTGTTGGCCAAATGGAGAACCTCAGTTCTGTGCCTCTGCCATCGCAGCAAATGTAACCCCCGACAATTCGACTAGTAGGCTTCTTAAAATTGCTAAGCCTTTTGTTGAACATTTGTGAGTGGCGATTCGACTCGACTACCGTAATAGCTACGTTTGTATCACCAAAGTACACTGGGCTCGACTCTGTCTCGGGATACTCCGACATTGACAATTTGTCCGATGTTGACGATGCCGAAAAGGACGCTCTGATTGTTGATCTTTCTACCTTGTTTACTTTGTCCTTTTTGCTACTTTTAATCACTCCGACACCCTCTGGTACCTTCGTAAAACAGACAAAAATTTCGCCAGGTACACCGCGCGGTCTCGGCCCCACATAGCCCGTAATGCCACCCGTCTTATTGTTCCAAACCATGCCGTGTTGATTCACAAGAACCAATGGCTCTCCGTAAAGAACATTTTCCCCGTGAGATCGTTGATCACTCGGATGTAACACAAGAAACTCATCCTCTGTGAAAAGCTGCTGAAGTTTGGGGCCAAGCGGTGGCACGCAACTCAAGATACCGTGACGTCCATTTTTTTCGTAAAAGCCAATACCTGAATCCAATACAGCGACCGTATTGTCTTCTATGTAAGCAGAATAAGTCGCTAGCCTCACCTTTTGGCCGTACCGCAGAATGTGGGCGTCCATAACTAAAAATGACGAAATTCTATTCAGGGCGATTATAGACTACACGCTAAAAATGTGTATAAAACTGTTCAGCGAGTCAGCAATTACATGTATTGTGGTATAATCCAAAGTAAAACGAGTCAAATCTTGAGAGAGTATATATATATTAAAGACGTGTGCAGCCATGCACAGTCTCGTCGGGACGGTCAAGCAGCAGAACGTTCATGAGATCGTTATAAAAATGCGGAAAGTATTTGCAAGCACGTGTGCAATCTGGCTGAAAATTTGTTTCCAAAATAATTGGTCGCAAACGCTCACTACCAGTCTCTTCATCAGCTTCCCAAGAGAGCATTATATCTACACCGTAAAGCGCACGCGACTTTGTACAGCGACCGAGCCCAAGTGGAGGAGGCTGAGCTGTGGCGAACTCAAACATCTGCTTAATACTGGTACAGATATCAATAAACATAGTAGCCCAGTTCTCGCTCGGGTACTCAGATTCGAACCTCTCGATAAATTCAGAATTGTCCATGATTCGAACAGCAAAGTCAGAGTAGTTCATGACAGTAAAATGCTTTTCAAAGTCATGAAAGTTGTCCATAGTAAACTCTTTGTTTGCAATACGCAGCCAGTACACACCACTCAAGTAGAGCTCTAACGGCTCCGTTGACTTGACCATCACAAGAAACCGAATGTCAAACTTGCGCTGGTCAATCAATAACGGACGATGAATGTACTTGCACGCAATCTTAGGTCCAGTTTCAGCCAGACGCGCTATGTGTGGCGCATTCTGCGCAATGCACGTGTCTATTGAGCGCGCCATGTTCCAGGGTTTGCAAATCCAATAATTTGCTTCGTCATAACCGTTACCATTTCTGCGAGCGACAAGGTCTCGTTGAATAAATTGGCTGATAAGCTCGGGGAGCTCACTGGTCATGTTGTAAGTCTCAGCGAGCCAGTTAGGCCGCACACCACCGTTTTGCCTGGACAACAAGTGACATGATGTTGACAAGGCAAAAAGGATGGCACAATATCACGACTTACGTACAGCTTGCATACTTCATAAAGCAGGTCCTTGCAAGTAAGAATTTTTTCGTTTGGAAACTGGTTGATGATCTGCACGTTGTCATTGGTGGTATATTTGGGAAAATCTTTCAAATGACGAGTCAGCCACACAACTTGGGCCTCGTCTTCATTATCCACGAGCGTAAAGTGTGGGTGAGTCAAGTGCGTGTGCATTAACTTTGAATCTGTAGTGTGATGATGTCAATCGCGGAAAGAGGGTAGATAAAGCAGACCAATACAACTAACCGGAACATATACGAAGCGGGCCCGATTTTGTCACGATGGTGGAAAGCAATACCGATGCAACGGGCGTCTCAGGATATGGGGGCGTCTCTGAGTCACGGCTGACGCTGTTGTAAAATCTTGCACGGGCGTTTTCTAGTGTATCTTGCTTCTTGCGTGCAGCAATACTTTTTTCAAGTTCAATTAGATGCGGACTGTCAACGGTTCCGGGCTCATAGAACAAGGCAGTAAGAAGTGCAGTGTGCATTACGACATCCGATGCGAACTCTGGAAAGTAATCCCGCGATAAAAAGTCCCCGCTTTTGATATAGTTTACAGTCCATACGAGCGAAAAAGCGCATTGAGATGGACCAAAATAAAACGGAACCATACGAACGTTTGGCACATTATTATGCTCAATGGCATTTCCAACTTCATCCATGACGTACCAGATCGAAGACGCGTCCTCAGGTTTCGCGTTGCCAAGACGGTACGTGTTGGCGTTACGCCACACGCGATCAGCAACAGCATCCACACGCTCATTTTTATCTAGTCCTTTTAATTGCATCATTTTCTCCATGCGGTCCAGCAGCTTTGGCACAGCTGTCAGCTGCTCGCGTATCTTGTCAGCTGTGAACGTCCAAGCGTGGTCAACCAGAAAAATCGCTTCATCTGAATCAGGTTGCATTCGCGCCAAGTCCACATCATCCCGCACAACAGCGCGAAATTCTCCATCCAAATCTCGAGCTAGATAAAAAAAATCACCCGCATCGAATACTTCGTGTCTGACGCCATGTTACCAAACAACACGCTGTCACTAAAATTAGTTGAGTGAAATTGCACAAACCACCTTACTTCAGTTTGTAGTATGCCATTGGCCATAGACGCTCGGGAACTTGCGCCGCCACCAGCTGCGCCTGGTGCTGGTGGAGAAACGTCTCCATCTCCTATCCAGTCACCTACTTCATCATGTGCGTACTTAAGCTTTTGTGTTTAGTGACTCTTAAGTACGGTACGTAAATTTTTCATTTGGACAACATAAAGCATGAACGAAGCACGTGAAAATTTTCGCGACAAAGGGTACTCTGTTGACTTAAGCTCTTTGTTTCACCAGACCAAACGTCCATGCGCCGAAGATACTACAGTCGAGAATGATATGAAGATTACCGATGAGTCCAGTGCAAACGCAAGTCCTCAAAACAATTTGACATTACCTTCGACCGTTGCTAGTCCGTGGCGTCTTCCAAGAAATCAAACGCTGATGGAAATTCAGACATATCTCAATGAGCAACTGCAGCACGTGATGGCTTTATCTTCAATGTTTGGACCACGCTATCATGGTCCAGAGAATGACACAAGACGGTATCTTACGAGGGCGAATGATGCAAAAGATGATATCGAGAAAGTTTGTACACTCGATTTAACCGAGGTACGGAGTCTTACGGCTGTGGAAGCAATGCAACAGACAGAGGAGCAGATAAAGGCTGAATGTGAAGTTAGAGAACTTATGGACTTGGTGAGTTATCTTCTTTATGTGTTGAATCGCGAGCTGGACCATCAAAACCAATTGAGTGAGAATTTAAGCAGAGCTGAGAAATTACTGGAGAGAAAAAACAATATTGTCCAGGCGCTGACTGCAGATCTTAAGACTATTAAACGAGATCTGGCTTTGAGAGAAAATTCATACAGGGCAAAAGAACAAGATTTTATTGCTGAGAGAAAATCGTTGCAGACAACGAAGAAAACACTAGAAATGAGCTGCGCACGGTACAGTTTTAATATCGAATGTAGACGATGGAACCACTGATAAGGCTAATAAATGCAGGTTGCAGGGCGTAGAGACAGCATTTAAAGCGCACCTTAAAAGAAAAGACGTGGAATATTCGCGGCTCAGAAAAAAACTGGAGGACGTTATTGTGCGTGCTGCTAAAGAGAAACAGGTGCGTAAATGTTAATATCATTTGTGATGTTGGAGTTGACAAACGACGACCATTGTTTTTAGGGTATAGCAATAACAAAGGTGCTTAATGGAGCCCGCGAGCTGAAGAAAGCTTCAAGCGCTAATTTATCTAAGGAAAGCATGCTTACATGCCAAATTTTAGATAATCTCGAGCGAAAGAAAGCTGAGCTTTTGCTGGACTACGAAGCTCTGGCAAAAAGCTATGATACAGTGCAGAACCATTTGGCATCATTGACGTCGCAGTATAAGAAAGCTGTCAGACTTTTTCTTGCTCAGTAAGCTGATAATCCTGCTTTGTGCTGCTGTCTGTATCGTTGTGTACATTCTCTCACATTGATTCGAATTTGTGTTCAGAAAAAATTTTGTTGCTGATGCTGAAGAGCTCAACAAACTAGCCAGTTCTCCAATTGATGACTTTGTTCCGACGCCATTTAATATGGCTACGAAAAATAGTATCCCTGGCTATATTTTCGCAGCGATGGAGGTCTTGCAGGAAAAGCTGAAGCAGCTAGAACACGTTATTCGTAATGAAGTGCCATATGCCGAGGCAAAGAACGACAAAGAGGTTATAAAACGATTACAAGAAAAGCTGGACGACGCACACAGCATTATTAACGATCAAGATCAGCTACTGCAAGCATCTTTGATACCGCACGCTCCGAATACTAAAGTTTGCGACGGAAAAATCCAATATGGGGCAAAATGGGTTGAATTGAAGAATGCTACCTTTGAAGGCAGTATTAGAAGCTCCCCTGATGCAGTTATTGAAGAAGAGGTGAAACAGGAAAAATATGAGCTAGCATTGATCCGTCAAAATTTGGAGAAGGAACGTCAACTTTTGCAAGAGCAAGCTGTTAAACTTGACAAGGACCGTTTAGAATTTGAGGTGAGGATGTCCATGAATATATGTGCCGCGAATGTCTTCATATGCCTGCCTCGTCTGTTTGCAGATCACCAAACGTGATCAATTTTTTGGGTACTCAAGAGATGCTGCTCTGCCTCAAAACTGTGAGCAGACATCGCCATCCCTGAACCATGGCGCAAGATCCTCACTGAAGCGACAACGTCGAGCGCAGCACTTAGAAGTCGAAAATTCACACTCTTCTTTTGACATACCAATTTCTGGTACGTTCGCGAAATGATCTCTCTGCTTGGTAAAATCTAACTACTTTCTGTTAAATAGCTACACCAGACACAGCGGCTTTGCTCCAAAAAATCGGAGTCAATGTCCCCATTGAAAAGTAAATTATCAGGCATTTTATGAAAAGGTCCTAAAGCAGGGAAGGGTCAAGAAAATGATGCATTAATCGAAGTATTTAATGGAATAACGTGAAGTGCTGCGTCACGCAAATGACGGTGTACAATACAAGACATTGTTTGTTAGCGCTGTTAATGATACACTATCGAGTATACCCACATTCCTGATCAAGTACGGTATCAAGGTAAGTCCTTTCGTCTCGACGAAATTGTTCTATCGAGATTATTAGCCCAATAACCAACAGCAAAAATTGCTCGTTTCGGGGTGATAAAGATGCTGAGGAGGTCCAAGCGGCAAAAAGCGCTGTTTAGAAAGTTGTGCACGCAGTCGCTTAGTAACAAGGAAAATAATTTTTGCACCAAGCAAATGCTCGCCAATGAAGTTGTATATTTTTCTCAAAGCAGCTTGTAAGCTTTTCTTACGTCAATCTCTTGTGTAGATAAAAATCACAAAGACTTGTCTGCCGCTTCACATAACAGTAGGTCGTTCGCCCTATCTGCCAAGCATTTCGGTGCTGTCTGTGTTTGTGTTTGGTCGCACGATTGCAAACTCAACGGCATGATAACAAATCCAACGCGAATGACTTTTTGTGGACTGTCGAGTTTTTTTAAGACTGAGAACTGGCGACTACTTTGGATTCTCCAGTCGGATGGGTACAGTAAGAAATCCCAGTACTGATTCGAAAGTCAGGATCGTACGTGACCAATCTATACACGTGGTGTAGCGGATTTGTCACAGGGGCTGGTCAGATTGGCAAGGAAAGGGCAAGCAATCAGGTTAACAGCATAGACGAGACGACTTCCCATCTGGCGCTGCAATCAGGAGCCACTTTCGATTCCCTCAAATTGGCAGCAATCACGGCAACGGATAAGATGACCTTTTGTGTCGGGAAAGAGGACGCTATGGAATGGTGGGATGACAGATGTGAGGCTGAAATGGACGAAAAGGACCCTCTTTATGACACTTTTGATGAAGAAACTGAGTCACTGGCCATTTCGTTCTCAATGAAGTCGCAGCAGGACTTGTCACGAGAATTCTTGTGGAATGGCACGAGCGAGAAAGATAGAGGCCAGGAAGCTAGCGCACTGCAGCTCATGTTGCCGCCTATTCAGGTTGATACATGTGCTAATTGCAGCTTACAGTGGAACCTCATCTCACCATGCTCCGATTCTGCGTCGCCGTGTCCTTCAGTGACGGCAACGTTCGCCAGCGCATCACATTTGTCTCCTGAAAGCCACTCATGGATCTCCAAGGACGAGCTCGAAAGCATAAATGCGAGAGTTATAGCAGCGAAGGAGGTCGCAAACGAACAAGCTTCCGTAAAGAGTGACGAGGGGGGGGCAGAAGAGCCGATACCGTGCCAGTCTGACACTGAAATCTCATTACCTGTGAATAAAACATTAGCAAAACCGCATACGACCAATAGTGCAGTCGGGTCAAGTGACACATACATTGAGCTAGCAAACGATACAAGCGATATCAATGACGAAGCTGATTTCCAGGTCTCAGCACGACAATCGAGTCTGTCTTCCCATGAAACGATAAATGCAGATTGGAGACGACAGAATGTTCGGACCTGTCCATTTTCATGTGTAAGGACTGCTGGGATGCCAGTTGCACTACCGCATGTTACTTCTAGGCTTCAAAACGAAAGCGTTGGTCATGAAGACAACGGTGACTTTTCCAGTGATGACGAGGATTTCATACCTGAGCTTCATTGTCATCGTGCGTCGGAAGCGAAACCTTTTGTAACTTGTCGATGGCGACGAATGAAAAACGGTACGCCTACAAATAATCGATTAAGCATGAGCTTTAAGAGTCAAGCAATGATGACGAAGCGCTTACTGGAGGCAAAAAGCAAATTAAACAGCGGGATTCGCCTATTGCGCTCGGGCTTAATTGCATCCACCGTTGAAAGTGAAAAGAGCCACCTAGATAGTTTTGTCTGCGAAGAAATTAAAAGCGTATGGGATGGCCAGCATCAAGAACTTACCTCTTTATCCGACATCTTAACACAACCAAGGTTTAAAGATACTGCTGGCGGCTGTAGTATGGACCCTGTCACAGCACCTCTTCCCCCAACTCGCAAACAGCAAGTGCGTGCTAGTGTAATCAAGGCTGCAAAGCTCGTTAATGATGCGTCGGCGAAGGCTGCACGCAAGCTTAAGTCGCGTAGTGATCGTGCAGCACACCTCACGAGGCAAAAATTTGCCAGTGAAACAGAAGAAGAGGATAATGAATTGTTTATTTCGTAAGTCGATGCACTTTTCACTCCCGATTTTTAACTAGACAGGTGATTTGAAGGGATGAATTGTAAGTCAAGTTACTATACTTGAATGCAGCCTAGTTGTCCTTGTCAGTTTCTTCTTCGTCTGTATCCTCACCTCGAGCAACAATAATTTTAACCTCATTCTCCAGATCACAACCCGCGTAGCCATCGCAGATTACGTACAACTGGAAATTATGGGCACCAATTTCATGAGGAGCAGCAAACTGAAGTGACACATTGGCTCGAGAGCTCGCGAAAGGCACTCGTTTGATGCCCAGCAGCGTATTTTTGTTCGGGTCGCCGAGCACTACCCACCAATTTTCGGCTTTTTTTACGGGGTAATGGCACGCATTTACCAGACCCAACTCCTTAGCTGCATCGCCTTCGTCACTTTCCTCATCAGCGGCGTCATCACGATCAAGCTGCACCATGATGCTCACCGTCGAGCCCTGCGGCACATTTTCGCCGTCTTTTTCCACCTTCACCTGCACTGTCACATCCGGATACGCGTTACAAAACTTAGCAACGACTGACATTTTCTGTGTGTCTAGAGGCAACAATTTGGTGCGGGCATCTTCATCCATACTTAAGATATCGACAGGAGTCTCCACCTCCTCTTCCAGTTGCATTTCACCCAGACTTCGGAGCGTTTCCTTGGTAAAGAATGGAATTTGTAGCAAAGGTGACTCGCTACTCCATTGGGCTTGCACAACCATCTGCGCAAGGTCCATTGCTGCTAGCGCAGGTTTGAGCCAGCCGTTTGAGCTGATGACATCAACCATGGCGTGCAGTAGGCGAATGGCATGCCGCAGAATGAAATTTAGATCTTGGCGTAGCGCAGGGCTCAAATGGTCGTGCTGCTTACTAAAGTGGACTTGCAACAATACATTTGTCTTTACATGGGCTTGTCCATAATCACCACCAGCGGCTACTGGAAACTTAAGATGCTTAGCAAGAGTTTCTAGCTTCTTATCTTCACCATGTCGACTAGGCAGGTCGCTAAACTCGGAAGCAGACGATAGTATTATCAGAAGTGCGCGCATTTTTGAGTCCGCCTTCAAGCTGCATGCAAATAGTTCAATCGTCGTGTACTTGATATAATAATAAGCGGCAATCATGCCCAGGTTCAAGGGCACAAGACGCTCCTCACCTTCACCTTCGTCGTCCTCTTCTCCATCCACGACTTGGATACAACGTGACTCCTCTAAAGCATTTATACTTGTCTCAACGAGCTCAGATAAATGGTCGGACAAATGTACGTTTGTTGCGCCTTGCAGGTTGTAATAGTTAGGATTTTTCATAAAGCGACGATACATGAAGGTCCACGTGAGGTAATCAACTGCATCCTGCTTGCTTTCAATCGTTTTTGTCACAATCTCAGCATTTAAGTGATCGCATAAAAAGTGTTCAAGTTGCGACTCTGCAGGCAACGGATCGTACAGAAACTGAGCATAGAACTTTTTCTTCGTAGCATGACAAAACAATATGCACTTGACAGCAGCTGAGGAAGCATGATTTGCAAATTTCGTCATGTGAAACACATCAGCGAGCTGATAGTCAACATACCGATGCTCTCGACCGTCATAGTATTGCGTGCCCATTATTACCACCATAAACGCACTTATCTGCACGCTTCTGAGCTCCCACGCCAGAGACTGAGGGACCACCAGCACCTGAAGTTTGCCCGCCGCAAAGCAATCAATTACATACTCATGATTCCGGGACGAAATTGTATCAGCACAAAATCCTACGCCGTTTTCCATGGTATGCCGCAAAGCTGCGTCTTCCGATGGCAACTCAACCGCACCATTTACTGATTGAGTCACAAATTTATGCGGATCATTCTCAGCCAGCGCGAAAGTGATCAAGTCAATCGCACTTAACTGGGCCTGCTTGGCAGAGGGTACAAAGACTACAACAGGCTTCCTCTCTGCTTGGTTCGCGATAGTGTTGTATAATGGTCTTGCCATCGCCAGCATACGGGACGAGAAGTCGTTAATTTCAAATCCCTGAACGCGAATCTCTAAAGGCTGTGGACGAACGTTGGGATGGAAGTTGAAAATGCCATCAGGCACACTTGCACCAAGCCACTCGCCAACATCTCGAGCGTTTGCTAAGGAGTTGCTCAAAGCCAAAATCCGCATACGCCTACCCTGCTCACCAGCTTCTGTCTTTTTCTTCTCCATATCAGCTGCTATAAATCGCATTCTCGACATCACCACTTCAATTGTGGGACCATACTCCCCACCACCCACAAAATGAGCCTCGTCCAAAAGGAGCAGACTGATGCTTTGAATGCGTTTCCGCTGCTTCCAGCGTCGAGACAGAACATCCCATTGCGTAGGTGTCGCCAGTAAAATATTTGCACATGCTAGTAAACGCAAATCTGCGGTAGAATCTCCTGTGAGCTCCACGACATTTTGTCGCCAAAAACCTTCTTCCCCAAACTTAGCATTCCAATCATCAAACTTCTGGTGACACATCGACTCTTTAGGAGTCAAGTACACGATCAAGTGATCACCAAACTCATCGCTCTTTGAGTCAGGCTGGCCCAAAGAGAGCAGAGTTTTCATTATAGCCAATTCTGCGAGCACGCCCTTACCACTTCCTGGTGGAGATCCAATGAAAAGATTGCTTTCGGACTCTAGTAAACGTGGCAATACTTGTGTTTGCGTTGGATTAAAACGTTTAAACCGCCAAGGGTTCGGAACGTTGTGCGAGTTCGATAGCGATTTTAGCACAGCTTCTGCCGTCGTCTTGTTGCCCCTGACCAGCTTTAAAAGGATGTTGTTGACAAAAAGAGGCTGAAGATCAAGCAGTTCAGTTGGGGGCGCGTTTTTTTGTGGTAAAATGAGCTTGTGAAACGATACCGGCAGTGAGCTTTCGCAATGGATCCACTTGTCTGATATGACCTTGATATAGTACAGCGGTGCCAAGGGCTCGAACAACGGCATCGTGAAACTTAGATACATTTCTTGTGAGGCAAAGCGACGCTTAATGAGCAACCATTCGTAGTGAAGTATAGTCTCGCCGTCCACATCCTCAACAAACACCCAAAAGCCTTCCGCATTACCATGAACCTCCCGGTTAAACTCAAAATCAGGTGTCACAACCAAGTCCACCTTCAGCATTGAGCGAGTGATCGGCTGTACGTGAGCTGAGAGCTCAAGTTTAGGAAACTGATGAATTATTTTATAGAGCTGCTTACCATACTGCGGGTTATTAATGAGCTGACCTAGATCAGCAGGTTCCAGGTCATTGTACTTTTCCCACGAGATGTCCTTCTTCTCAATTCGTTTCAAAATTGTCTTTGAAATAGCAGGAGCAAATTGACGAAGAGGAGAATGTGAGAGCCACATACGTTTGTCTACCATTTTGCAGAAGCTAAGCATTCGCTCGGCCAGCGATGCCCAGCTTCGATTTAAACAAATTTCAAATAGTGCTCGGAAAATACGCGCTGCTGATTGATGTATGTGAGCCATGTCCGCCAAAAGAGCAAATCCATCCAGCTTCAGACGCGAAATGTAAGCTTGCAGCAAAACGTTCACCTTGGCCGAACCACTTCCAGCAACCACATTGCCAAGGGCAGAAGACATCAACGACTCCTTTACAGGTACAGGCACACGTTCCAGTAGCTTCACAAGCTCTAGCTTTTCTTCTGATCGGACGATCACATACTTAAACTCATTCGAGAGCGAGAAAAGCCGCAAAATCTCAATGTCTGACATGTGCGGTTTGAGATACTCGTTGTAAGTGCTGATCGAGTCGTGTGCAATGTAGTAATGACTGGCCACACGACCGAGGGCGGTTGTCTGGAACAATCCTGAGCGTCGTTCGTACTTGATTAAGTTGTGCTTTGCCAACAACGTTGCCGCAGAGTGAACTAAGTCTATACGGTACTGCAGAAGTGTTGGATCAGTATTGCGGAAATCAATGGAGATGCCGTAAAGTGTTGGGTTACGCAGCATTCTGATGAACAAATAGGTATACCCCAGCCACGTTGCTGCTTGTGTCACATTCTGCACGCTACCGACTACAATCTCAGCGTTCAAATTGTCAGCTAGCTTGCCCATCATTTGTGATTCGACTGGAAGCTGCTGGTTCATCAGTGACAAGTAGTAGGTCAAATGCGAGTGTTGTGTAATAATGATGCCCTCTCCTTGCGTGTCAAATTGAACGCGACCGGCACGACCCAGCATCTGCAAAATGTCCAATGGACTAAGCTCACACCAATCACCCTTTTCAGCATTGTAAACTTGCGTGCCCTTAATTATTACCGTGTGCGCCGGTAGATTAATACCCCACGCTAGCGTTGACGTACTGACCAGTACCTTTAAATGACCGTCAGCAAACGTATTTTCCACTAATGAACGGTCCTGTCGCTTCATGCCAGCGTGGTGGATACCGAATCCATACGGAAGAAGGTCCTTGAGATCATCATTGCGCTCAATCTTTTCAGCTTCCTGTAAGAGAACTTCGCTGGATGCCGAATTTGGTTTGATCAGACGGGCAAGTGTGTCATTCTCCACAAACAAATCTCGCAAGGCCTGAGCTGTCGACGCAGTCTCTTTTCGAGAATGTACGAAAATAAGCACTTGATTATCTAACTCTGCTTGTTCCAGAACCTTGTCGTAGCAGATTGCGTTCATCAATACAAATCGCTTGACTGCCTTCTTCTCTATGATACCAATATACTGCTGTTGCAGAGGTACAGGACGGTAACTTGAATCAAAGTAGAACAGTCCCTTCGCAGGGTCCACGCGAAGAAATGCTGCAACGTCTTCATAGTTTGGCAGCGTAGCCGACAACCCCACCAGACGTACCATTTGCTGAGTTATTTCCACATTTCGAATCGTGCGCGCGACTAATGCTTCTAACACGGGGCCACGAGTGTCGTGAAGCAGGTGAATTTCATCAATGATTATTAAGCGCACGAGCTGAGTGTATGTTCGATCATCCCCGGACTTTCGGGTGATTATATCCCACTTTTCGGGCGTAGTAACGATAATTTGAGTGTCAAACAATTGCTCTCGGGATAAGTTCTGATCACCCGACAATTCTCGCACTTGCATGTTATATGCGCTTGACAATCGCGCAGAAAGGTTAAGCACCACTTCTTGCACCAAGGCTTTCATGGGAGCCACGTATACAATCTTAAACGAATTCAGGTCGATCTCACCGGTCTCTGGATCACGAGCCTTCATAATCTCATGCAAAATCGTTAGCATGGCAACATTTGTTTTACCAGCACCTGTCGGAGCACACAAAAGCAAATTTTCACTCGATTCGAAAGCTACGGGAAACATCTTTGATTGCACGCGGTTTAACGAATCCATGCCTTTAAACGCGTCATGAGCCCATTTGGGAAGCGTCGAGATTTTTATACGCGTCTTCTCTTCAGCTGCAGACAGTTTTGTGCGAACGGCAGGAACGTGGACTTCTTCATATCCCTTCTTTTGTGCGCGCCACGTACCTTCCGGAAGACGGCACTCACGATTACTCATCAAATGGCCACCTTCTTGAAAGGCAAGTGATTCAACATCAACATAGTGTTGCGGTTTGTTTGTCTCTGCATTTATTCCTTCTTTTGTTAAAGCATCGCTAGACACGCCGTCCATGTCTACATCATTTTCTAACTCGTCACCACAAGCCTGATCGCGCTGCACACCGGGCTTTTGTTGAAGCTTACGCAGCTTGTTGGCCTCGGCGCGAGATGTTGTTTCCATGGCACCCATTCGATCCTGCATCCACGAGTCAGCCGACGCTGTCGTGCGCAATTGATTCAGAATTGTCTGTCCTTCACCGTCATAAAGCGTCTCGTCAACGACCATCTCTTCTTCAATTCTGCGACGCTCTTCATCGTTTTGCGCCTGTTTCAGTTTCGTACAGTAAAGCACCTTGGCTCGATTTTCGAGTAACAACTTGATAAAATCAAATTTGTCGTAATCTAGAAGCAAAACCAACCGGTTCTCGCAGGCACTAAGGTCCCCTCCAGAATCCTTCAAAATAGTCAGCACCTCTTCCGACAGCTTGGAGCTGACCTCAGCATCCTTATAAAACTTGGAGAGCTCACGCTGGAGCCAAAACGCATCTATAGTTTGCACATCCATTCGATACTTAGCGTCCTCATCGTCTTCATTGTCGTAGCCGTCCTTTATTTTCATCGCTTCGCGTCCTTCAGCTGTGATTTCTTCTTCTTCATCGTCTTCCTCATCAGGAATTTCGTCTAAATCCGACTCTTCCTCTTCCTCTTCGTCGTCGAAGACTACGGCCACTCCCATCTCTTTGTCTACTTCTTCGTCACTTTCTAGAGCGGCTGAGTCTTCTCCTTCATCTTTACTTGCTTTCTTCTCCTCATTTCCCGAAAAAAAGTCTGTGATTCGCTTGCCTGCAGCCACTAGCAGACTGAACTTATGTGTTGGGATGGTGTTCAGCAATTTTTGCACTTCCTTGTGTTTCTCATCGTCTTTGTAATTGTCGTTCTTCAAAATAAATAAAACTTCTTCCGCCGCGCCGGCCAGAATCTCGCCTGGTTGGGCACCAAGCTGTTGAGCCACGACACCCAATATCTGCTCGTACGCGTCTTGGCTAGCAGGATTTTTTGGTCTGTACGCAGCCGACTCAAACGCCGAACTTTCCTTTAAGATATTACTCTTGGCAACGGTTTGACCGTCCATCGCCGTATATAGGATGCCGCTTCCTCTATCGTTCGCATCGCCTCGTCGCTTTTTCGTCTTTTGCGTGGTATTCACATCTGTGTCGCCTCTGTTTCGCTTTCGACTGGTCTGTGGTGTGGCTTTCTGGGCGCGGTCGCCCATGCGGTAATTTATTTTGCCAGCAAGCGACTCCACCTCGCCTGTTGGTTCATCAGGCCGTCTGCGCGACTCACTGTCGGCCTGTAGTACCAGATTGGAGTTCTGCTGGTACGCATACTGTCGCGAACGCGCAACCTCTTCCGCCATCAGAACAACCTACAAAGCGGAAGGGCAAGATCGTTGTTCGGGGGGCACCAGCGATTGGTCGATGTTTGTCTAAATAATAACATTTTACTGCTAGTAATTCACATAAAATGGTGTTAGTGGAAGATTTCAGTTTAGCAAATCGGGCAAAGCTTTTGAGAATTTCTAAAAATTCGTGGGGCAGCTTTGCAACAAAGTTGCCGTGCACTTTGCACAACAAAGCTTTGGCTCTAAAAGCTCGCGTTAACAAACGTACAGATGCTGGGTCTGTGTGCTCCTAACAGAAGCGCAACTTAGAGCCTTCACTGTAACTAAGAGTCAAGTTAGCTGTGCTATTTCAAGACGATATATGTTGAGTTTTACTGCTTATCAGAATAATGCTAACTATATACAAGGTACTCTCTTGAAATAAAGCTGTCTAAGTTTAATCGATCTAGACCAACTTGTACCACGGACCCCTCCTTTTTCTTCATAAATACCAATACCTCGACACTTGTAAACACTCCCAATTTCACAAAAGTACAGCGAAAATTCGTACAATTATACTTCCAAATTGTATGAACTAGGTACACAAAAATCACCATGAAACGGGGTTACACGTACCCTGGTATACAAGATTGGGTCACACACGAGTGAGTGCCCGTACAAAGGTGTGGATTACACAAGACGGTGTAATCGCACAATGGTCTGGCTACACTGTAACAAGATGTGGCGAGACAGCCAGTAGTTATGCATTTCGGTAAGGTTTCACTATTTGATTAGGAAAACCAAGAGAATTAGATACAGGCGGCTTTGCTGAAAATAAAACAAATAGAGTTTAAATTTTGAAGGAAAAGTGTATCTGCCTTGGATTAAGGATTCGGGTACTCTTGGAAGTACACTCATACTAATTTAGTATAGAACGTAAGGTCAGTAATCTTAGTAAGCTTCCTCTAAGCAAAGAGCTACGGCAGCCCCTGTAACGGGGTCACACATACCTGGTAACAGGGGTGTGTCACACCAGATAGGCATGGTGTGACCACACCCAAACAAGAATACGGTACGGGGCTGGATAGCCAGTAGTTATACAAGTATTTTGATTTTACTATACATATTTAGGAAGATCTATATATTTAAAATTAGGCGTTTGTCGCAGATAAAAATAAATAATAAATCAGTTTTGAGTTTAAACCAAAGAGTTTATTAGCCTTTGTTAAGGTACTGACTACTCTTGGAGGTAGGGGATTGCGATCCGCTACACTCGTATTGGTTCTTGTAAAGAACAGTAGAACGGTGACCTGAAATTACGCTTCTCTAAGCGCAAAGCTACGGCAGCCCCGCTGCACTTGGTAGCACTTGTAGTCAATCTAGACCTTAGTCGTTTAGACTGATCCTCTGTGAGGAGTGAGGATGGAACAATTTTCCTCTTTGCCCCAGGGCATGCAGGACGGCTTAACAAGCTAATGTCCTTGCTGGGCCCTAAGGGCGTGCAGCACCTTGCTGCGCAAGGCCCCGAGGCAATCGGTGCGCGTCTGAAGGCGTTTTCAAATTACAAAAAGCGCTGCTAGATAACCTGCAGCAGCATATGTCTTCATCATTTGCGTCTATGACGCCACCGTCAGTGACGGATGACTTCCCCGCCCTAAGCCGCTCATGGTGAGCGTTAAGGTCTCTGAGGAAAAAGATGGAGAGAACCTCCTGCTCTGGGTGAGAGAGGTCGAGATGGCCATCGCATCCGCCATGCTCCAGACCCAGCAACAGCGCGTGGCGCTAGCCATCTTAAAGCTCGGTGGTCGAGCGCGAGAATGGGCACTGACGTGCGGCGCTGAAGCTGCAGCTCTCACGAGTGTTCTCGCCACCTAGCCAGGTGTATAGCGTGCAATCGCGTTTCCTTGGTTCGATAGAGCAACAAGGAGTTGGTGGACTTTGTCCAAGAGATGCGCTTTCTCATTGCCGGGATGGCAGCAGATCCCCATCCGGAGGCGGTCACAGTGACCGTCTCCGTGTGCATCCGTATTCAGTAGGCGCGCGGCGACCTACTGGGAAAGGACTGAGTTATGTTAAACCTCAGGGAGGCAAAGGTCAGCAGGCCCAGCCCCGAAAAGCTACGTGCTCTTGAACACGGAACGTGTATGCAAGCCGGGCTTGCTGGTCCTGGAGGTGAATGTAAAGGGCTTCGAGAAGCCATGGAAGCTCCTCATCTCGATACC
>NW_020187575.1:1949756-1955814 GCF_900000015.1 Plasmopara halstedii | reverse complement strand
GACGCATGGTCGATTTCAAAATAACGGCCCAATGCTAAAGTGTTTACAGCGGCCTTTTTTTTAAGAGGTCGTTTAATCATAGCGGTTTTTTATTCCTAGAACATTGTCGGAAATTTGATGGGGGCTTGTAATAGTAGAAGGTCTTCTATCTGTAAAAATTCGTTAGATTTACTGCCTTAATCTTCCAAAAAGTCTCCCCAGACTGCGTCAATTCTTGTTTCGCTATCTCATCGTCGAACATTGCAATTGCATCTTGTTTAAAAAAGGTTATTTACCGACGAGAATCTTCATGACGTGAAAGTCGTAGCTCGCCAACACGCGCCAACTCTTGATATCTTCATGACGATACACACGAGAAATTGGACTATCGATATGTCACTACTCGAGCCTCTAACTTGATGATGGTCGCGTCTGAACCTCAACAAATGTTTGCCTTCACGTTTGTCAGAAACTACTTCTGACGCACGAGACTGTGAGGACTTGTCGTGGTTGATGGCACGTGTGGAGTCACAATTTCGCGAGAACATAGCCGTTATTATTGCTTCATCAATGCAAATTTGCCAAGCCAATATGCTTCAATATGCAGCGCGCTCATTCAACAGGTGTCCTGTTTATATGTTCAGCAAAGTCATTCAGCCGAGGCTGTACGGGAGCGTAAATTTGATGCCTACAGGACTTAACCGCCTTCCCCGACGTGTACTCACCACGACTATCACTTCTTGGAGTCTAGCCAGGTTTGCCTGTTAGCAGTTTTGCAAAGTTGACAAACCCAGCAAGCTTACACTGAGCACTTCTGACTTGTTACGAAGAATTTTTTGTCAATAATTTTGATGAAAAGATCACATTTTTATGAATGGTGGCGATTTCATGGAGCCACATCCATAGGCTCCAGCCGGTGTGCTGTATGAGCCGAATTTGTAAAGCTCAGTTACCCGGCGCACAGCCATCATATTGCTTCACATTTTGACTGACGTTAAACCAGTACCAATACGCATCTAGTTCGCCTTGAGTAATAAATAAAAATTTGAAGTGCTGTGCCTGATGAACTGGACACATTATGCTCGTCAGCGCTGGCCGGCATCATACAGAGTTTGAAAATTTTCTTGCTTTTGCGAGCGAAAGCTTTCTTTAAACACCTCAATGAATGGTCGGGACATTAGCCGTCATGATCAAATTTGACCGACCCGACACATTTTGTAAGGCTCTTTACGGCAAAATATTGCGTGTGTGGTCGTAAGCACACTCTTGTATTCCACGTGATACCTACATGGTACAGATGAAATCATTATGAAGTCTGTACCGACGGCCTAGTAACGCCATCGTATATTTGGTGCGCACTCACGCGCAGGGTTGGCACTTAATGTATTCATCCCAATGCGACATGTGTTGCTTCAAATCGTGTTGACCAGCCACTCGCAACCAAAACTTGTAGAACTAGTATTAGAGGCCATCTTGCTCAGACATCTAACAAAACCCATAATGCCAGGATTACTGGACACGAATGCGAAATTAATTTTATAGTGATGAGCTGCCAAATCTCTGGCGGTGTCGATAGGCCGGCCAAAGGTGCCAACACATACGCTAAAAGTATACCATTTATATATGCTGATCAACCAATACGTGGCAGTGTCTAAGTTCTCTTTTGATGTGACAAGCCAAAGAGGTGACATGTACCTCGTACAGTGTTCGGTACTTGTGCTGGACAATGCTACAGGTTGAGTGCCATATGGGTCCGTACCGTAGAGCAGTATGCCTTTGAGCCGTGGAATCGCGCGCTTTGTCAAAGTGGCATCTGAGCTTTCCGACCCCTTGCTCCCAGAAGCTTTCATCGACGCAACAAATGTAGCGTTAGACACATCTTTTTCATGTATCTCCTCACTATTTGACAACGTAATCATCGCTACATACAACAATTAATGTTCGGAGTGACGCGAACTCGCATCCACTGCCAAATGAAGCCGATCTGGCTTACAGTGTATCTCGACGTTATAAAGATATTTAGATTGCGATTTCTGCGAAAAAATCTGGTGTCGACGTCGCTGTGCGTAACTACACATGATCTGTAAATCATGAAAGGCTGTTTTGAGCTACGCTGGTGGGCCCTGAACCTGACAAGTTTATACTTTATTGCAATTGGTTTGCTGTCACAAACAGTGTAATTGTTCTTTGCTTCTTTTAGATGGCGAAATTCAAAACATCACACGTTCACGTTTATCTACCTCTATTCGATATAAATGTGAATTTCGTACAAAGGTACGAGTGTAGGTAAGATCGTTGACGGTGTTGGTCCACATCACACAGTACGTAACTCGATATAAAAAATACAGTTGCCCCGCAAATACAATCATTTACTGGTAACTGATATGTATAACCAGGTAGGTGCTTGAATTTGCATGTGGGGTACGTGCCAACGGGCTTAATTGTAGCTGTATGTTTCGGCGTCTTTGGCCGGTTTGACCGTTCCGACAGCTCTATCTAGCATTATTGTCATAACAGTCGTTGGATCGTCTGAGCTTTTCGCTCGCTGCTTCCTGAGAAAGAGTACCAGTGACAAGCTATTCCTTTTTAAGGTACTTCGCCAACATGGCTTGCCAGTGAACATTAAATCATATAAAAAACTGCATATCAAGTTTTGGCAAATTTTTATACGGTGTGGTCACCAGTTTGGTCATGCCTCCCACTGGGTAGCCAACGACATATGTTTTGAACGGACACAGTAATCCTTTTACAAATCGGTAATAGTAGTACTTTTTGCTGTTACCAAGTGCAATGGGATTGGCATGCACCCCGCACAGAGGTAGATTGAATATTAGAGTTTGGTTTAGAAACAAAGAGCTTGCCGCAACCTCATGATAAAAATGAGTTAAGATTATAGAGAAATGTAGTGCATTATTCAGCACAAACCCAGTTAAAAAAATTATTTTGCGCCAGCACCGCGGACTATCTGCGCAAGAGCCTTAGAGAAGATCCTCTACCACGCAAACTACGCGGTAATTTTGACTATCTATCTGCGGGCAAACTCTGGTGCTTAGCATCTCAAACAAAGCTTGCTGTAAAGCACGGATTTCAATCGCTAACGAAAAGGCACGTTAGCGAAATACTTTCCCGAGGAACAACTTGGACGCATCCTCAGTGACGATATTTTTGGACGCCTCATCGGGAAGACCATAAAACAAGGCCATATAAACAAAATGCCACCAATTTACCGGAATAGGCAGCCTTATCAAAGACAAGACACATACGGCATGAAATCAAATCGTTGGCATATTTGTTCGTGCAGATATGAGTTCTTTTCCACATATACAGAATGAACCGCCGGGTACATAGTCATATGTAATTCGTTTAAGTGGTTATATCATTAGCCTTGTAGAGTTTTTGTACTTGAGAGAGGTTCACTTTCACTTGGCGATAAAGTTATACAGCAAGCCTTGGAATAAAAAATGAAGATGCAAACGTGCAAAGTTATCAATTGTGCAACATATTAATTGTACAGCATATGTTGTGTCTGCCCGTTCGTTGAACATATCGCGTTATTGATTGGCGGCGTTACGACTGTGATTCTCTAAGTCGAGGCAATGAAAAGTGCAACCGCTATTAAATTGACCCCACCAGCTTATATCGCACCCCAAATTGTAATTGGTAGAATGCTTGCCATTTTATGTGGAAGGTATGGTTGCGATCATGCTGAGCGAAATACCGCAACAATTCACTTGGAGCTGAGAATGTGCATTATTAGTTTGACGTGGACATACACTATTTCAAGAAGCTACTTGTGATAGAGCGAGTAATGCCTAGCTGTATACAATTGATCACTGCTCGCAAGTGATATAAGTTTTTATCCACATCCGACTCGTCGTGCTCTGCAAGACAAATCAAAATTTATCGTCAAAAAGGCTTGTGAATAGACATGATGTAGTCTGAACAGCTGCGTCACCTGACGATTGAACACTGAAAGTGCGTTAGACAGTCCCATTGGTATATATCAGAACTCGCCGATTATATCGCTCAGACTAATCACCGATAACCGTCTATTTTAATCCGCTGTGTATAATCAGGTCGAGGGCACTAAGCAAATTTTGCCGCACCTAATTGAGTAAGTCGGCGTTTGTAATGAAGGCTGCATTTTGCTCTTCATAAGCATTTTACATTTCTTGCTGCCTTTACTCCTTTGACACCGCTATTTGCCGCTGATTGGGAATCTTTCGCCTCTCTCACCAATACCTGCTTCACATCGTCACACTGTTCTCTTGGTTGGATTTTTAGTTGTGTGACACAATATTTTGTCGCGATAAATTTGTCAGCTTTACGACGCACTTCTCGATCGAGGATAACACAAATCGTGGACCTCGCGTTATCAAGTCAAGGTGTCTCTCCAGTAAAGAGGAACAAAAACTCGTCAAATCATGAGGATTGTCATCCTTTTCCCCGCGCCCAGTGCTAAATAAGTGTTCTCAGTCATGGACTCATCCATGGCAGATGAACAGCTCAATATCTCCTCCGGAATAATTACCTATTTTGGAGACTTTACCGCCTTGCATTGTTTAAAGTCCCATAGAAAATACTCGTTTGACTTTGTTACAGCTTTCGTATGGGTGTGGAAACCACCTACCGTGGCTAAGACAATTGCAACTGAACATTGAGAACCGGTGTCTGGGGTTGATTAAGGCCTGTCTTCTCAAAGTAATGTCCCCCATCACAAATCAACGTTTTAGAGCGCATATGATACGGCGTAGTGATGAGTCATATATTTGCTGTGCGCGCTTGCTGTAAAGTAGAAAAAAGGAATGAAGGAACAATGGTTTATAGCCAAAACTCTCAGCTTCACACATGTAAGTCACTCTTTGATTCGTTTCTTCAATGGCATCACAATTCAAGTAACTCTTCATTCTTTCATTTTATTGAGGTATGAGCTTGTGTAACGACAACAAGATCATAAGTGAGCCTTTACTCAGTCCAACTAGATACAGGATGCAGATATACTCGATGTCGAAGGGACTGTGAGAGGCGCTCGAAGGTGAAGACGAAATATCCTAGGTGAACGAGTAGTTATTGTTTGACCTTATGGTAAAATCCGTGACTGAGTCGGAAATCAAGATAATTGCTAAGGTAAGAATCGGGGTGTTGTGAGGCGATAATGGTTGAGAACTACTCAAAGAGCGACAATGGGCGCACTTTATGATCTCAAAATCATCAAACAAGAGTTCAGTGTACCGTACATTCCCCAGCAGAACGGAAGGGCGGCAAAGTGCCGAAAGGCAAACGCAGAATCAGTGCGACCAGTGAGGAGAAAGCGCCACAGTATTGGGTTGCCTTGGCTGATTAGAGAGAACTAGTCCGATCTACACCTATACAAACGCCTAGCTCGGTTGAGACCACGCGCGGATCTGATTAGAATGTTACGCAGCATATTAGAGCAGAGAAATTTTGCCAACGCTTACTGGTGTGGGGCGATCATGACAGCGGCCGACATTGAAATGTGCAACCCAATACTTCCACCCCACACACACACAAGGTAATACGAAGAAATGAGCCGCGTCTGGATCACGTGTGAGTGTTTGGGAGTGAGTGCTCCGCACATGTATGTAAGGCAAAGCGCAAAAATATATATGAGTTGGGTGTGATGTGGATATACCAAACAGTACAAGGTGTGTCGACTACTCAGTGCTGCTGATGGATCGAACATTATCTCCAGCAATTTAACCAATGCTGAGTACCCGTCGAGGAAGGCATCGAAGGACAACAGCAAAGGTGTAATCGGCATTGTCATAACAAAGAAGTCGAGGACACGGCAGAGAATATCGACGTCGATAAAGGCATCCGCACATCAACAATGAATCCGCGTGGTGAATTAACTCAGAAGAAGTCGATAAGTCAGTGTTGACGATAGACTCGGCATGGATAGAGAAAAAGAAAAATAGGTTAAACGACCGGAATGCAAGAGGTATGATGTGGTCCGATATCAAGAAAAGTGGCGACGACAATTCAACCAAAATGACTTTGGATACCTAAGATCTGCATTATTATCGAGG
The DNA here is from genome assembly GCF_900000015.1 of Plasmopara halstedii. Lineage (NCBI taxonomy): Eukaryota > Oomycota > Peronosporomycetes > Peronosporales > Peronosporaceae > Plasmopara > Plasmopara halstedii. Next base: position 1,949,785 of record NW_020187575.1, on the reverse strand, counting down.
TCGACGATGAAGAGAGCGCTGTGTCATAT
>NW_020187575.1:1940856-1949746 GCF_900000015.1 Plasmopara halstedii | reverse complement strand
GCAGCGCTAATTTGCGCTGCATGACACAGACGAATTGATATTGGCTTATGGATTTAATGGAAAAGTCACTGATTTTACAGGTTTTGTTGTAGTGAGCGATAGCCCCTCGCCCCTGTTCACAACAGAAGCCCAAAAGCTGAATTAACGAACCAACCGGAGGTGGGGCAGCCATGCGCCAGAAACCAAGGGCAACGACTCATCACAAAAGAATCGAAAGAGGACTACTAAGAGTAGTTTTCCGTAACGTTTTTTGCGAACCTCTGGATGTAAAAAATGTTCAGAAACAAGACACTTCGAGCAAGTTTGTAAATGTTGCGGCCTTGAACGTTTAAAAGGTGACGTCGATGTTACCAATTACGCATAGATTAAGATTCCTTCAATTTCAGTCTAAAAATTGACTTTTCATGCCTTTGATGAGCAAGAAACGCTGAAACGTAGCCTGGTGAAAGTCTAGAGTTCGCAAATACGAGTGATCGTCGATAATCCTATCGACGATATCATCGATACTACGGAAGTATCTGGTATTAAGACACAGAAGGGAAGGTTTGAAGAGCAGTCGTTGGGATGCTCTAAGGATGAACACCGTGTATGGTCTCGTCAAGGAATATACTGATATATTTCATTACAAGGTGCCAGATGAATTGCTATCTAATAGAGGCATTCGTCATAAAACTGACACATTTCATGGTATATCACCTGGCTGTAGTCGTTGCCAAAATTGCAAATCATTGCAATCGACAGTTTCTCTGCGCATCCAAAGAAGACTGGCCACGTGCGAACAAGGAAGTCTCCGAACTGTAGTACAGCTTTTTTTGAAAAGAAAGCCACAGATTGTTGGCGCATTGTTCACACATTCGACAAAATAATGATGTGGCCATAACTGCCGAGATCATGACTTTTTTGGTAACATCATGTCTGACCATAACGCCCGCTTCACGTCGAAATTTTGGCGTGTACTTTTGGTCTATTGGGCACCAAATGGTCCATGTCACAGCGGCACATCCTAAACCGGACAGTCAAAAAGAGCGTGCGAATCGCGTTCAGGAATACTGCGTAGTGGCGCTACGCCGTACAGAGAGTAGAGTTGATTTCGTCTTCTCGCGGAGTTTGCGTTATAAACCTCCACGCATGTCTCGGTAGAGCACTCAAAAATATACGTAAATTTTGGCATTCATCCTTGAGTACCTGCTTCCTAAAGGGCGAGGTCTCTATTTAAAGAGGGTTTTACGGAGAGGTAAATGCTGTAACAGAGTTAAAAGCAAATTAGATTTTAAAACCATTAGACGACACAACAAGTCGTGAGGAATAGCACGTCGACGACTATATTATGAAGAGAGAATCCGTCTTGATATCTGCATGAGACGCAGTTGCGGAAGCTTTGAATCTGCAAAAAGAAATATCTAATAAGAGCGGATAGAAGAACAAGAAACTGTAAGATTAATGATCTTGTGCTAATAAGCACAACAAATCTTTCTAAACACACAGCGTTCCAACTTGGAAGAAGAAAGCTTTTGCCAGAATTTTCTGGACCGTTTAACGTCAAAAATGCAATGGTGATGTTTATACCTTGGCCATCCCCCACGCATACGCCGACATTCAACATTGTATGTGGGTAGGCTCAAGTCGTATCTTACGGGTTGTTCTGCCGATCTTCTAATACCTGTGGCAAGGGATCGAGCCGATCGTGACACTTCTCCAATTGACTGCAAAGATCAATCAACTCTTCATTCTGGAGATTATTCAGGGCGTACAAGATTTGAAGGACGTCAAATAATTGCTCTTTCTTACTGATCCAACGCTCAAAGCTACAAATGGTACTCGCCGCACAATACCCCGTGAACAGAGCCTGCATCTGCAACAGATGATCGTGAGCCAGCTTAAGACGCTGCAATTCCTAAATTGCCCGCGATGAGCGCCCTACACCTCCAGAGTCGCTCTATCGTTTTCACGATCAACACCACCTCCATTATGGGTGGCTGATATGATTGTCAATCACGATGACTGATCAACTCGTCATCATGGAAAGAGGTGATTGAGCCATCAGCGCCTCGGCAGGGTTCGGTTGCGCGGCTATCCATCGAACTCGGACACGTAGGAACCTCGTCAGGCTATATACTTTGATGCCACCAAAGTATACCACAGCTACAAGAATCGCTTCAAGGGTTGCTAGATGGAATACTACGGCGACCAGAGCTATAATCTGGAGCTGTTCTATGTCTAAGTGACAAAATACGCTCTTCTAGCAGCTTCAATCAATTGATGGGATTATGGTTGATCGGAAAGTGAATTCCACCAAAATGTCTGCACATGTATCGAATTTGTTATGAAATTAAATTTCTATGTGCCTTTTGTAGGCAGTGTGGGAATTTATGAAGCGAGCATTACAGATGGTGTCCTCACATGCATATGTGCCATATTATTTAAATTCACAAACATTTTGTGTGATAATGAATGCTTGTTTCTACTTGAAACATGTAGTGGTGACGAGACCGACGTGTCTTTCAGAAATTCTTACAAAAGTTGAAGTTCACTCTTTTCTAATCTCAAGCTCCATATAATCTAGATTATATGAATTATTTTCATAGGAACCCCAGATTCTATAAGTAAAAACTTTAGCAGTCCTTGGGATGCTTTGCATGTCGCTCTAGGAACCACTTGCTATTTCTAATTCAGTCGCAAATTTTTTTTCAAGCTCATAAGTCGTTCATTTCCCTTCAAAATCGGAATTGATCTTCTCCCACCACGTCGGGAATCGATCTCCTCGTCGTACCATCGTATTTACTGTATTTATTTGCTGGTTTAATCTCTGAATCGTTGACAGAAATAAGACTCCGATCGATTTTCAATCGAAATCAGCATCGCCAGCGTTACTAGCGGTAAGGTCCCATCACGTGTCACTAACTTTTCCAGCTTTCTCCACTTTGCGGCTTTGCTGGTCTTGCAGTTTTTTATGTATTTGTGAGATACCGGTAAGTATATAGATCAATTATAAATTTCATGGATGCATGAGACTCAATCGAGCGATCGGCGTCCATATTATCCGCGATATTTCCCTCCAAAAAGTATATTCTTCAGATTTATCGCTACAACGGAGGTATACGTCGAGTTCGTTGTTAGTGTTTACATATTTCGTTATAACTGGTTACATGATTGAAGCGGACGTTTGTCGAGTTCGACAATACCGTTCGACTATCTCTGGTGTAGCAGGGAAAGTAAAGCAATCGCCCTTCCTTTTAAGTACAATTGTACAAATCATACTTGATATGATTGTGCATTTTCATGATACCGAATTATCAGTTATATTAAAAATAGCGAGAATCTCAGGTACACGTCGCGCGTCAGAAAAAAATGGCAGCGTTTTTATGATAGATCCAAAACTATTAGTCTATACAGGTTCAATCCTAATATATACACCGCTTGAAGTGCGAAGCCATATGGACACCCAGTAACCGTAGAAGTATTTGTCCGCTCCTTGTATAAGCACACATGTTTGTTAGCGGCAACTCTTGGAGTACTGTGCAAAGTGGCACATTGTTGCACTTGAAAGTACTTGCAGCCAATCCCACGACTGTCGTAGAAAAATATTAATCTCTGTTACAAGGGAATTAGACATGTTTGAGTGTCTGTTCCCTGTCGGATCGACCAGCTCAATTTACTTTTGCCGTTCTTTAGACAAGATAGAATGAGAGAATCTCAAAGTGAAATCGCTCACCGGGAAGCGCCCACCAGCTTCGGGAATGCACGGAAACATCAAGACCACGAGCGCCCCAGCCGGGTGCCGGTGGAAGATTGGATTGTACCCAATTATAAGCCGCCGGTTTTTAGTGTTGGTGCTTTTTGAAGCCAAGGAAGGAGGGATTCTTCACCTGCAAGAGATAGGCTAGGACAACCATGGATTCGGCCATACTTCTAATGGGGCCACAGAGAATGTATTCATGATCTCCTAGCTAAAGGGTCGCTCGCAATCATACCTACGTGCAAAATTTCAGCCAAAGATGCTATCCAGTCGCAGATGATCTCATTCAGTAGATTTCATGGATGTTCTTACTGCCTAACAAGGCGTATCTTTTGGTGCTCAGCCATCAAGATGAGCAAGAATTGGGGACTGTGTCCAACAATTAGCAAGTTTTATTGCTGCTATCTCGTCAAAAACTGTATTTATTACCAAGGAGTCTAGCGGGTGCAGCTCACATCGAGACCTTCCACATCTACCTCTAGCTCTTTCAAGAAGCAATTTGGTATTGAAGGCAGAGTATAACTTTCGTGCCACGATGCTGGTTCAAAACTAATATTTTGGTCTTTGAGCGCGGGAGAAGCGAAGGATCTCAGCCAAGCTGAAAAAAGAGAAAAACCCATTCCTTTCTAATCAACGCCGAAAAATTGTAGATAGTTTATGTCTGATAGTGATAAACAATTATGCATTGCCCGCCTCGCTCGCCCTTAGCTATGAGGTAATAAAGGGTTGCTTTGCAACGCAAGGGAGTCCGATGACGCCCTCGCGAGGTAAAGTCAATTTTTAATAGGCAAAAAGCAACCTATAAATAAAGATTTCGGCTCAAATACACCCTTTCAAGAACGTGATCAACCAGGCCTAGCTCTTAGAGAATTGAATTGCATTTTAGAAGAGATGGACCCACAACCATGGTTCATTGTTCTTAAACATCATTGTCCTAAACTTTGTGAAGCTGTGACAACTCCTATAATACAAATACGCATCGTGCAACTACGTACGACGCGCGTTTGTCAAGAAAGGTATCAAGTTTGCAAAAGTCATGCAAGATGCTAGATACGAATACATATTTCGTGCGACTTGCGACGGTAACAGTGACGAAGATTTTGTTGAACATTGAAGTAACGTTTGTGCCTTTAACAGTGTGCCCAGGACATAGATTCAAAATACGATTCCATTCTAGGCCTGATGTGTTAGAATGCCATAAGTAATGGGCAGACGGAAATGATAAGAATGAAATTACGTGTTCCTCACTTCTTTTCTGGTGGAAGCTTTTTCACGAATCCATCTCTTTCGTTGGACAGACTTTTCTTGACGATGACACGAAGCCGCGATAAACACGAGCGCAATACAGCGTGATCCGAAATTGCTAGCAACGGCGTTGACATGTGCCTCAAGCATGGCTGGGAAGGCGAAAGTGGTATAATGCCGAGGTCGCAGAATAAGGCGGATAAGCGCGATTGTTTGATGAGCAAATGTGAGCTGTTGTTTCTTATACAAGGACTGTGAAAGAGTGGAAGCGACTGGTTTTGCAATATCTCGTGGTAGAGCCGGTGTCGTTGCAAAACGACTGTATATTACGAGTAGAACGGCGACAAGCAGAATGTCTTATCCTTGACACGATGTAACAATATGCTGAGATAGCAGAACCGTGTGACGGATCCTGTCTGAACAGTGTGGATTCAAAGGTAAAAGTCACAAAAAGATAAGAAAGCTGTGTATCTTTAGGATTTGTGACCACACAGAGAGCTTTACAAACATAAAAAAAACTTAAATGATCGAAGAAATACAATCGTGAGGACACGCGCAAGTTTTTTAAATTGGTGAACTCGCTGACATGGTACAGTTGATATTGAAGGTTAAGTTGAGCTCAATCCGTCCCGGATCAATTTGTAACTCAAGAAAGTTGGGAAACGCTGACTGCAAGGGAAGAGGCATTGATTCTTGAGAAATATACTTGTCCTCTCTATCATTTGTTGAAAGAATTCAATCCTAAGCAGTGATGATGAGGGATCTACCACACTTGTTCCCCGATGAGAAGAAGACGCTATCAAATCGAATCGAATCGGTACCCGATACCAAATATCGCACCCACGTCAATAGCCCTCACCAAAAAATACTGTGTGACGTCTCCGACGCATTGTTTTCTGCGTAGTACGAATCATATTTTTACGATAAAGTAAACCCAACTGTAGAGGCTAAGGGAGAGAGTCTTATTGAGCATGTTTATAAAAAGCTAAATGCAGTCACAATTTTGACGCAAACACAATATTCTAAAGAAATACGCTGCGGAACTGCATGTTCGGCTGCATTTTGTTCAACTTTTCTGATCCTAGTGATGGTCATTGTCAAATTTTGACAGTGTAAACCATCTCGCTGCCCACCGTGAGTACTGCGAACGACATTGTGTAGGATTGACTAAATCAAGTATTCCTGATGCTTCTGCGACAATTGATTATTGTGTGACACAGCCGTTCAGGCCATATTGTGTCTAGAACAAATATGATCGACGAAATATTTATCTACATTCGTGCGGGGCACGGATACTCGGATGCAGAAAATCACATTAAACATTTGCGAGCGATGCTCGAATGTATGCCGATATGAAGGGTATTCACCAAATGGTCAGGTTTGCCTTTCGCGCCCATGAGACTCCGTTCCGGGTTACATTATTTGGAAGCAGGGCTTTCAGGCAGATCCCGCATCGGTAAAGACGGTTGGAGATCGATCATTGCTTATGACTCAAATGATTTTAGAAGGAGCTCAGTCGGTGCAATAACTTGCACAAATTTAGTGTAAACTACACCAACATGGCACGACTCCTCCTCGTTTTTTTAAATATGGACATCATGTGGTGTTGGGCACAGCGAAAGGTACGGTCTTTAAAGATATGGGATAAAGCCGTACAATTCCTCGATTCTAGCTCTTCTGCGTTCGGATTGGCAATTTCACATCCGCTATAACGATCCAGTCTTTGCACTACTCTTTGCTGTACTCAAAGTAGATGACATTTGGAATGATCGCGTGATCGTGTTCTTGCTGGCTAACTGATAAATGCTGGTAGAAGCTACCCTTTGTATGGCAAAAAGCTACTTGTAATGAAGTATGACTTCGTTAACTTTAGGCTACACCTACCAGGATTTTATCTAGTTGCAATCTATATAGATAATGCAGCATTGCGTACAGTGACATCTCCATTACATCTCCCACAGTGAACGGCAATACGGCAATCTTTCTTTGTGTAAACATTTAAGGTAAGGTATAGGGTGGGAAAGACTGTGTGGCAGCAGATACGAATTCAAATTGCCCTAACAACTCATTGTTTTATGCCATAGTGGCAATGTTGCACAATATTTAAGGCAAGACGAGCGGCGTTCGGGTCAGGCTCAACAGGTGTTGAGCTGCTAGACGCTTTAAAAGGCATGGAAAGTCTAACTCAGTTTTAGTTTTATCAAAGGGCTTGGTTGCAAGCCACTACCGCTATGCCTTGCCCTAAAGCTTGCTATATTTTAGTACTGACTTACATGACGCTGAGCGCGTAGCGGTGTCTAAAACGAAGATCTATATAAGAAAGCACAAACAATGTACGCATCCCTTTGGGTAGCCAGCCACCTTGGAATAAAAATGGCGTACTTCTTGGAAAGCACTTTGAAATGGTGCTCAAACATGTAAAGTGGGAAAGCACGGATGCGCGTTATGGTGAATCGTGTGAGCGGTAGAAATATCGCAGCATGCCATAGAATTATCCCCCACACTGGCTATGAACACCATTTTAGGTCTGCTAAAAGACGCGTCGGCAATACAAGAACCTATGAGCGTTTTGAGAAAAAAGTCAGTTCGCTGTGCTTTTTCGGTGACTAAACAACCACGATGTCCAGTAACAAAGAATTAGCCACTGTAGCTTGACAGTTTTCATTGTATCAAAAAATTGATTTTTGCTATGTCGTTTAAGCAAACTTTAGTAAAGATACTCCGCATCGAATTGGATGTGTCAATCGCTTGACCGACATACAAAAGCGTGATCACGTTGTGAAGGGTCTTCATCAACGCAGGCCGTGGTTATGAACAGTGTTGCTTTGACTCGCTGAAATTGCGCTGAGTAGAGCCTACAGGCTTGTCCTATTTTACAGTATTGATATGGCAAAACCCTGCGTGTCTCAGTAGGGGATGACTGTCAAACAAAACCAACTTGCTGATACCGAGCTGTCAAACACTCACGCAAAATAAGTGGTCGCTCCTGTTTAAGAATAAGCTTCAACCGCACAGCGTGAGACGTTCTGGCTAAGAGCAATGCCTAATCACAGCATCATACCGACGCCGGAGGCAGGTGGTACACACACTAATATGCTACTCGGCAAATGTAATCTAAACGCAACAAGCTCTCCAAATATGCAATGTCTGCGATCAAGAACATAAACCTTACATCGGAACGGTGACGATCGAAACAAAAAAGATTTATTTTTTACCCCACGAACCTTTGTAGCACCCAAAAAAGAGCAAAAAGGTTATTGGGTCGCTAAATTTCTCCTTTGCCATAGATAAAACAGCTGCAAGGCTATGGAGCAGCTCTTCATTCAAGAGACATTGGCTATCAAGAAAAATCGCCATCGCGCCTCTAGATTCGAGTTATACTTTTCTCTGAAAAAATGTCATCAACCAAATGATTTTTATGCTGCTTGAAATGCATCGAATTCGACCTTAGTCAACGTCATGGCTATAATATCTTCTAGCTGACGGTTCCACCACGCAGCGTTCTAACATATACTTAAGGATATCGACAAGGATCAAGGTTTAATAGCGACATACAACCGCCATTCTAATTCTATTTTAAGATTACTCCTTTTGCCTTCCAAGCTTTGCTCAAAGAACTCGGCAACGTAGTTGCTCATCAATCTGGAAGGCATCTTTTCGTTACCGAAGCTGCAACGGGACAACACATACCCTCGTAATAGGGCTGTGTGTCACACCAGATGGGCATGGTGTGACCACACCCAAACAAGAACACGGTACAGGGCTAGATAGCCAGTAGTTATTCATATATTTAGATTTTACTATACATATTTAGGAAGATCTATGCATTTAAAATTTGGCGGCATTGCCACACATAAAAATAAATAAAAATCAATTTTAAATTTAAACTGAAGAGTTTATTAGCCTTGA
>NW_020187575.1:1918484-1940846 GCF_900000015.1 Plasmopara halstedii | reverse complement strand
TCGTCTCGCTTCACTTGCGAGGCCTCCATCTGCGTCATCCGTGCTTGGAGGTCGAGGAACGTGGCGAGAACCTTGCGTTGACGCCGTCGCTCCTTTCATGAGCGGAGGGCGTGGCTTCCACAGCTACTGGAGATGCTGTGGCCCTGTCGTGGCCGGCGTCGAAGCTGACTGGGGTCGGTGCGCTTGACGCGTCGTCGGAGCCACTTGGGCTCATAACACGAATTGAGTATATTGAGGTCCTTAGTTCGATATTCCGAGTTACCTCTAAACCTTTCCTATGGCGTTTTTTCAGGGCGCAATCATGACGCGTCATCGTGGGCGCAATCATGTCGTCCTATGGTCCGGAGATTCAATCGCGCAACGTATGCTGTAAGCCGTGTTTCTAACACGTGTATCCCACTGGGGTCCGAAGACATTTTGGCCGACCACATTCAAGTTATTAAGGTAGTCAGACTTATCAGAACGGATAATATAGCCTCCGTCCTCACCAAAAGACATACAGCAGAGCCATTGTTGAGAAAGAGATGGTCTGGACTCTCCATGATCTGCTCGAGCAGCCCGTTTCAGCCCATTTCAATTGCCCGTCTGCAAGCACAAGAGCCACAAAAGCGTTTGCACTGAGACCAAGAGTAAAATGATCGATCGATAGGCGTTCCAAAGGTCACTTGTTCTTAGGAGTGCCCGCGGGTAGAGCAGCAGCAATTGGGTAAATCCATACACTTTCTATTGGACTATTCCTCTTTTATCAAATGCTGGCAAAATATGGAATAGTATCGCGTTTTTAGGTAGCATGGTACGTCGCCTCACCCTTCTTACAGGTTTGCAAGTCGATTGTACTTAATATATATGTTAAATAGATATGACTGAAAGTTACGCAAAGTTATAGATGTCAAGACGGCGCCATGCTGATTTAGTTTTCAAATACTCACAAACTTAGGTATATTTTTTAAGTGATAGCAGTAGACTGAGTAAGTTTCCGGTCACATACGAAAGTGGGCCACTCCTTACTCATCGAGTAGCGCTGCCGGAATGCAAATGGTACTCATTTGCCCTCTCTTTATGGCGTCAAGTCGGATCTTCCCGATTGTCTCGACGAGTGGCCGAATGTGCTTTTTAGTTTTCTGGACTACTCATTGTATTGATAAGCCTGATGATCCCGTTCGGCCGAGAACGTATCGCTTTCATATAGCAAGTAGCGCAGCCACAGCCGGATGTCTCCACAGCATAGCGCTTCATTTTTAAACCTCTCAAAAGACTGCGACCTTGTATGTTTCAAAGCTCCCACTCAATACACAGGATGTCTTTGTATTTCCTTCGGGATATTCTTAGTGTAGCTCGTAGCTCTTTCTAGAAACGGCTGCGAACAGCGCGACGTAGTAGGATCGCATGTTGTCTTATAGTCGATAGTCACAGCATGGTTATTTGAAAAATCGCATTCGATAAAACCATTCACCCTTATCAATATTGCGTTCTGTCTATGGTGTCTGAATTTTATTTTGCGCATTATGGTTCTTCGACATCGCGTCGCACGCTCTCTACATGATGATCAATGTTGTCGAAATGACATCCTTGGCTTAGTAAGAGGTGCAGTCATGACCATATCAGCGAGTCGAATGGGATCAACAGCCACTCCCTTACCAAATCGGAGCCACTTTGTGGCGGTATAACAAAACGGCTATGGTTGCGGAGCACAATTATGTAAAAGGCGGTAAATCCTATAGCGGCAGTATGCATTTGCGCAAATCTCGCTGTAAAGTGCAGATCTCGTTTTGAGACAATAGCTACATCAAGCCATCTTGTATTTTTTTTATCAAAAATCTGCTTGAGTGTATTTTCGCCCGTTATGTTATTGTGAGCTTAGCGAAATGAGCTAGGATGCATAGATTCACCACGATTTCTACATTACAGAGATCAGCAGAAGTTTTATCTCGAAAATTAATAATAAGCCTGTCACAATAATTTTTACCAAAGCGGCAGACTTGTCAAAGGCTCCGAACCAAGCGTTGAGTGTTCAACGCATTTGCATGTTATGCACGCGTTGGCGCACATAAGTAATTACATGTAAGTCACCAGTACATAGCATGCACCGAGCTGTTTATTTTTCTTTTCTATGGCGACCATCCAGTCGATTATTTTACGCCTCGTACAATATTTTGTGTACGAGGCCCCCATTATAACGTTCCCGACACCTTGAGTGTTATGTTGGTCGATGCTGACGAGGAAGAAATAGAGTACCGGATGTTCGACCTCGCGCTTCGGTAAATCGGCATCTGAGTTTGATTTTTCTTGCCAAAGCCTTCTCTACGTGTCTGGCTCACACGCTGTACGTATAGCCTTATCGATTGGCGACATCACGAATTCACGACAACTGGAAAGCGCAGGCTTATACCTGAATACTTAACAAAAAAGGATATTAATGCAATTCTCTGTATGAGATGTGGTGGCAACGTCGGTGTGCGATCGACCCATAGTTTTGTCAAAACTGATGGCTTAGAGCGAAGCAGCTGTTCCGTGAAATTGATAGGTGCATTTCTCATAAAGAGTAGCTCCTTGTCATAGACGAACAAGTTATTCTCTATCGACCCTCAAGTGTGATGAGATAAAATCGCGTCAATGCCCGTCGGCATCTGGCTAGAGTAGAGCAACGTCTATGGCAAAAGCTAGAGCGTCATATACGACAGGAAATACTATCATGAGATGACTCGCGAGGGAAAGGTCAAGTCGGCATCATTTTTATCGTATTTTGCAAGTAGAGGGTCCTCTTGCGATAGAGGCACTTGGCCAAAAGACAATGGTCTATTTTTCTTAGCAGAACATGCATTCCAACGAAGCAACTCAGATAAACGTTTCTGTTGGCGACAAAGACACACTTGTCTTTGAAGGTAACCCGCTTATATCAGCGCATATCACTGCTTACATCTGATTCCTTGGTGTTCTGGTCGATTATAGACGAATCCATTGTGAAAATGTATCGGTTTGATCATTGGTACAATGTTGCTTGAACAAATGCGCCATTCGACAATTAGACGTTGGGAATTGCCAACCAGTCCTATAAATACAAAGATTAAAGAACTCACCAAATTGAGTAGGATGTCATTATCCTCAATAAGTAAATAAAAATTAATTCTTCCATGGTCAAGGGCAGTGAAAAAATGCGGCCGATCGCGCTGTTCTTTAGCGTATCGTTTTTGGAAATCAGCGTCCGCGTCGGTATCGCGGTACCATGTAGCTACATGCTTGTCATGAGCAAGCGCAAAAACTGAAACCGACGTCCCACTGCGATATCGGCAGAGGTCATTGCCGTATAACACGAAATTTAGTTATTTTTACGACGCATCCTCTGTTCAGGTAAACGTGCGCTGGCTCTTTTGTCGCTAATTCCTAAAGTTCCTCCAAAAAAATATGAGGAAGTGAGGGCGACGTTGTATGCACCGATGCATGATTTTTATCCATCGCAAATGATTCAGATCCTAGCAATTGCAGCCTAGCCTTTTAAAATTATGCTTCATTGCAAGTAACTCTTTATCATAAACAGAGTAGTATTTGTCTGCTGTTAAGCTAGAAAGATTATATGATCTATCAGATTCATGAGGATAGCTGTTCGATCAGTGCTTGGTGATCATTTTCAAATGATTGATTTACCATTATGGATAATGACGTTACGTCCTTCTTGGGTTCATTCATACCATTATAGCAATTTGACAGCTTGCAGTGCTCTGCACACACTTCCAACGGATTGTTCATCTATCTCACTGAGAGATTTTGTCGGAGATAGTGCGAGGAGACTCATAACTCTTACGACTACCCCGGTCTTTTTATGGCGCGAAATTTTTTTCTCATCATAAACCCATAGAATTTTACTACTGCATACGCTGGGCGCGACAAATTATTGCTACATCCCAGTAGTACCGTGAGTTCATGAGATGGGTGAAGATTCTTCATTAGCTTCAATACATGGTGCCTCTGCTTGCGACTTACTGCCACTCTCCGAGTCCAACTATCGCTGGATCTGACACAGGATGCACAACTGGAGACGAAATCATTTTATTTGGGAACCGCGATATACGATCTCTTCTCTTTGCCCCCCTTGCTTGCTGCCGCTTCTCCGCCGAGCTCTACTATAAACACTTAGCAGCCCAATCATAATCAATTAGCAACTTTGAGGTGAAGTAATTAACCTCTTCGATAAAGTTGCCTTTTGTTAGGGTTTTGTGTAATTAAGCTGGATCCCCGCGAGGATCAATGGGGAATTATTTTTCACGTTAAAATACTCAGTGACATCAAAAATCGAAGATTCACCGCGAAAGTTTTGTCGAGCGATTGTGTTTGAATACTCAACGCTTTATACCATCAACCATGAGAGAAGGATACACTGTGTTTCGATATTTAATTCCGAGAGTTTATCACTGAAATTACAAGGCAGCTATGATGCCACTCTTTTCGTACTCAGCATGACTGGGGTCCATGGCCTCTGGCGCGCTCGTTGAACTTCCCCTTTCCGCGGTCCAACCGAGCCTAGCGGCACGGAATTGAACTCTGCATTTACTGTGGCACCACCGTATCCTTTGGGGCGAATCGTAGTTGTGAGCGAAACCTCAATGAGAACGGTAATTGTGAGTAAATTTAGCGGCATTCAGTACAGCGGGTTTGCCGTGTATTTTGCTCAAACGAAACTTCGACTCAACAATTTCACATTAGCAAGCAAACAAAATTCAGCTAGTTCTCTCCAACCAGGTGCAGAATGAGAGCAGCACACAAAATTCAGCTCTTTCTCTCCAATCAAGAGCAGAAATGAGAGCATCAAGTCCGTAGCAGATCTGCAATTTCAGGAGTACGTGAATTCAGGTTCTGGACAAATACTATTTATTCACGTTTTTTATACAGCTATAACTGTACCGAAATGTAAGATGGAAGTACTTACGACTTCAGTACAAGAGACTGCAACCTTCATGTAAAGTTAGTCACAACTGTAGGTAGATGCTGCAAAATATGAAGGTTGCGCTTCGTTATGGCCAAATTATATAATATTCGTACTTATATCGTTAGATACATATATCAAGATAGTCAAGTGTCCACGTCAATCAATCACAAACGCACAACGTCACGTACAAATGCACAGCATCTTTAAATCTGCGATTACAATGAAGAGCATTCGCGAGTCGAATTGGCCACGTGGGCGTGAGAGGCGCTAAATCTATCGCAGAAATCTTTGATCTCGAAAGTTTTTAATCAGATAATCGACTTGAAGACGCTAATAAATAAAATATTGACATGCAAGCCTCGTTGTACCGTAACACTAAGACACAGCTTTCGCTCATTGAGTTGTATGACGGGTAATTCAGTAACTAGAGAAGCCATTCCAGCCGAAAAGGATGAAATTAGATTATATTACATGTTTTCAGAACCTAGGTCTACGGTAAAGAAGTGCATCATGTTGTATCGGAAATGCTGCCGCTCTGTCGATGAGCAAAGGGGTGATAGCTGATTGCTTTACAAGACTCTGGGATCGCTGGGTAAGATGAAATCTTCCGCACGGCAATATTGCGCGAGATTTTCTTCAATGGCTTACTAACGAAGATAGCAACAACGCAGCGTGCATTGCTCGTCGATAATGCTGCAGTACATGCTAAAAATAATGTAAAAGAGCTCGCAAACCTGTACTCTCTCCACCGGGCACACCTTCTCACTTGTAGCCTTTACCTGCTCGTATTCTCGCGGCACTAATAAGACGACCGACGACGACAGTTCAACAAGCCATGAATCTATTGATGCTGAAACAAATACGCTGCAAAGTTCGAATCGTTGGCGTTAAGTCTACAAAATTCAGCAACTAGATCATAAAGGACAAACAACGATATTTCTTACCGACCAACCGTCAAGTCGTAAAGTTGTGGGTAGGAAACTAGGATTTATGGCAAGCGAAATAAGCAAAGGGACTCTACTTTCAGCAAATTGATATTGAAATTCATATCTTGACTCGTCTCTGTTAAAAAGCCTTTGACAATCATCGTTGGACACATGATGCATTATTTTCTTTCAATCTTGATGCCAATCGTGCCTGCCTATAATATATATATATATACATTCATGGTGCACGGTAGCGAGTTCACAGCAAGCTTTACATCTGGCTTTATTTTGATAAGATTATGTCGTTTATAGTTGTGTGTGACGCGCAAGCTAATGCTACACACCGTCGTTAAATACATCCAAACGATCTTGTCTCTGTTTACGCATCCTGAAATTGCGAAGAGTAGTATCACAGTGCACCTTTTAAGGGTTTTAGATGGAAAGGACGCCCTCACAATGTAGTGTTATTCTTAATTTCTGTGTCTCCTAGCCGAGACAGAAACATGTTATTTTTTGTGTGGACTTTACATGGTAAAAAAAATGTTACTGATTGAAAGTGTCGATAAGTTAAATCTTGTGCTTTCTTTGTCTGTTTGCCAATCGTTGATTTTGTTCGAGATACTGTCGTTTGTCATTCCTCATTCTTAAAGCTTCTGCGTATTACCCAAGCCTTACGATGCAGAGATTTCAAGCTCACCTGCTGGTTGTTTTCGTGCTTTTGGCGATTACTGAGATTTCTTTATGCAGTAATTTGCGCAAGAACCATTCCAATTGGGAAGCATATTGAAGACGACGAAGATAGAAACGAAGAACGAGCGCTTGGAATAGGCAAAGAGGGTACACATTTTGCCTGGGTTGGCAAAATGAAAGATCGATTTACGATGACCGCGTTCGACAAGGAGATGAAAAAAGTCATTGAGTCGAATGATAAATTGACGAAGATCCGTGCAAATGAGAATTTCGGGGATCAAGAAGTGAGAGAGAAGCTGATTCTGACGATCATGAAAGATACAGAATTTCAAGACATCTTCCGGGTGGTGAGCCAAGTACATGGAAAAGAGAAAGCACAAGAAATGTCTTATAAGACTTTACAGCGAGTATTTGGTAAAAGACATGGAAGAGCTTTGTACTTCGAAGCGCTGAGGGAAAATGATGTCAAAAAGGTTGCTTTAGGGGAAACATACCTGCCCGACATTGCCACATCTAACCTTAAGTTGTAGGGCAAATACACTCTTTTACTTCTTTATTTTTATTTCGTCATTATTTTTCTGGCACTTTATAGTGGTTTTGTGACATTATCAACTTTCGCTGCTCTTTGATCTTTGATAAGTAGCCAGATGAGCCATGTGTATCATATTCGTTGTGAAATCAAAACTGCGGCTAATTTGTAGAATGGCAAATAGCCGATAATCACGAGGTTTTGTCTTACCCTTCAAAAATAGTGGAGCCGTAACATCGGATTGCGAAAGTTATAAACATAAATGAGTTGTGTACCAGTACTTGTCTGAACCCCTTATTTTTCACTATATCAAAACACTATCCAATAAATGCATGAGCTGACCGTCGTGGTTGTCCAAATTACTGTCTCTATGCTTATTGCTTTTGTGGCAATGCAAAGATTACATGAATCTTGAGTCTTTAGCCACAAAGTCCCGCTGAGAGAGAGTCCAACGTACCGCATAAAGCTGTTTGCACCGAACCAAGTCTCGCTTCTACTACTTTCTGCGCTAAGTGGATAAGCTAGACGAGACCAATAACATTGAACCCACGACTCTTGCTGATGCCATTACACGTCGTTTTATTCTCTCTATCACCAGCTTCAGCATCATGCAACCTACACAGTAACGATGCGATTGTACCAACTGTGTCGAAAATGTTGTACACACCTTTACTATCCAAAGAGATACTTTTCATCCCTCAATCATCTATCCTTTTAATTAGTTTAAATCAAGTCTAGGTGTTATTTTAAAATGGAAGAGCAAATATAATATTTAATAAGCCTTCCGGACTCGCTACGAGATCCAGCGTACAAACCCAATTCTCTGTGCGTCAGTTAACGCGGACATCTTGTTTCAAAGTTTGCTTTGAGGAATATTGTGTTTCCTATGTGGATACAACACAAATTGGTTGAATATTTGTCTCCAAGAAGCTAAAGAAGCTTGAATACCTTTTGGCTTTCTTCATCGCTAAGGCAAATTGAATGTGCTACGGCTAGAAGAGGTAAACAAAAGGAAAAAGCTCATTGGCTATAAAAGTGTGCTGGTGGCGGTCCACCAGGACACTATCGCTAATGCGTTTGTAAGAGGGAAATCGGCTACTTAGTGAGGGTGCTTTTGCTAAGCTTCCCGTCATCCGAGAGTAATTGAGATAATGACTTTTAGAAGTCGAGATGGTGACAAAGGAGACCATTTTTCAGACTGAGCATCAGTGCGTCGCGCAAGTGATCCCCAAGCCAGGAAACGTGCTAAAGAATGGGTAGCTATGCGTAGCACTACTTAAAACGAGGTATTCTCAGCCTTGGAAGTATAGAAGCAGCAGAGGTCTCAAGTGTCTCGACGCTAGACCAGGTATTCTGCGTACGATATAGTTATCTGGTCACTTGTTAAGGGAGACGAGAAATAGCAAACTTTATATATGAGTTAAAAGTCGTCATCGCCAGAATGTCAACATCACTCTTTCAATATAACACAAAAGCCGTTTTGCATTGATACAAGCAAGCCGAAGATCGTAATTCAGCGTGAATAAATGAGAAGTCTCTCAAAAGCCCATTTCTTAGACTTCCCGATCAGCCTAGACAGCAAAAGTTGGGTTTCTTCAACGGCGATGGATAATCCACGTGGTAATAGCATTACAGTTTGCTTGGATCATTGAATAACTCGCGTCTGACGAACACTAATCTCTACAATTCGATTTTAATGTGAAGCTGTTGCTCCGACGAGTTGAGATAAACAAACATGCGACGGAAGCTTCTACAGGCACCACTATGAGGCTTGATAACTTTCCACGAAGCGTGAGATAGATCTGCGATTTGTCTCGTGAGACTCTGCTTTTGTTTTCAGAAAACACTTGATTCAATCAACCTCTGCTGCCTAACTAAATATTTTCTTTTCTTACTTTTAGTTTAAAACCATGTTTGAGTATCACCGATACTAGTTGGTATCCCTTAGCCAGCAAAATTGTTCTATCCTATCGAAGCAGAGTGCGATTGTTGTTGCCCTGCCTGTTTGCTCATGCTAATAATCTTGCTATTTATGACTAGGGAGTACTGTGTCAAACGAAACGGCTGTCAATCGACGCTTGAGGCAGATTAGAGCTGGCCATGTGCAAAAACTTCGTCCAAAGTGACATCAATTGAGACGAACTGTGGACGAATGTCCATTCAGGTCTGCAGATATTCTGTTCGGTTTAAAAAGCACGCATTCGGACTCGCAATGTCGTGCGAAAATCAGCATACTCGGCATAAAATCCACATCTGTCGTCACTATAACCCACTTTGCAATGCTCCATGTTATGGCTCTTTTCTCATGCTATTTGACGCTAGCTAGAATAATCCCAAACACTGTATTGTCGTTAGACACAAGGTCAGGATAGTATACAAAGAGCATACCGAGTATACTTCGAGTGGACGTTTGAGTTCATCGAAGCTTTTATGCGCCTTTGTTCTCGTGGCTGTGCATTCAGAAATATATCAACATCCAGTTCTTTAACCTGACGCTTTAAATTGCAAGTTTTGACTTGATGCAGATGATGCGGCTGCTTCCTTTTTTTTTTCAAATTCATGAAAGCTTTTGTACGAACATCTTTAACTTTGAGCTCAACTTTCTACCAAGTTGAATAACAATGAAGTGATGGGATGATAGCTGACATGAGTTTTAGGAAGGGATGCACCAGAAGGAGAACCTCAAATCGGACCTCTATGGCCGGCTCTCAATTGCCCATCTGATCGGTATCAAATTGCGATATGTCTCCTAGAAAAATCCATTGAAATTCTCAGATTTAAGGTTTTTCCGCTTACAAATTTCAAGTGCAATTTATATACTATACGGTTGTGATTGTATCATTCGAAACGCAATAGACCGCATTTGTAGATATTCAGTCAATTATCGTCGCATTGCTATATATTTCGCCCAACTTTTTGGTTCATTAGAATAAAAGAATTAGTATTAGAAGGAAAATTTCAGAATGCCCCTTTTTTCCGGCAATAGCAGTAATCCTATAATGTCTAAATCGTACATATTTAAAATTTCGGAACATAGTCGAGTCAACTAACTTTTGAGACGGAACAGTGATACTTTAATTCCGATAAGTCGATCTGAGAGCGTACCAACATCTTGTTACTAGGCTTGAGTAAGACACCTAAGTGCGATACGGATAATCGTAAGCTGAGCAACGATACAGCTTTTACTATTCGTGACTGCATGTACAGTACAATTTTCACGGCCATCTCTTAGGCTGTGTTTAGTCGGTGCGGCGAGATCAAACAACAGGTTATCAATAACGTCACGACAACCTTATAACAGGCATGCTGTCGTGATTCTTAATGCCTCTTTTCAACAGCATTCATGTCAAAATTGTCTATAACAAACAGTAGCTTTATATCCAAACATTATCATCAGATTGATGAAACATCTGCATTTTTGCTGGACTGCGAATTTGTTGATGTCATGTAACTTTTCAAGGCTATAGACTTATGAAGGTCAAGTCTTTCGATTGATACCGTTACAAATAGATGTTTATTACAGAGAACGAAATCGCGATCCACTTGCACAGAGATACGAGAGTTACGACAGTAGCTTGATGTTCTTCTGATTCTTCAGGACAGTAATGATGTACTGAAAAAGTCTAATTATCTGTGAATTGCTTTGTTTATGTTCTGTACATCTAGATAAAGAGGTAAACATAAAAAGGATATGTATTGTTTTAGCATGCGCAGTTGCTTTACACTGACCGCACTCACTCGTTCAGATGCTCATTCCTTTCTTCGCCATTTCTGCGATAAGTGACAGCCACAAAGTACAGTCCGACCCTTATGGCGATGGCCTTAGTGGCGACTTTACTCCTTTTGTTCTCGCGTTCAGTGATCTCACAGTGGATTGCGAAGGAAATCTATGATCGCAATAATTGCTCAGGTGTACCTGTCGTGGTGAATTTTGATCAAGGGACGAGATGTCTTAACCGTCAATGCATGTTGGTTGAAGTCAATAATGCTACACAGTTTATTCACGATGTCTGTAATATCTCGAATGGGTTTGAGTATGCTAGAAAGATCTTTGACGAAGAAAATTGTATTGTCATCGAGGATTATATAGGTGTCGGATGTGAGAACTTACATACTACTAGAGTTGTGACAACCTCAGGAAAGTGCACACATGCAGGCGTGTTTGGAAGTTATTCAATCATTTCTGAGCTATTCTCGAATGGATCGGCATCAATCCAGTTGTTTGCAGACATAAATTGCGAAGGTAATGCGTACATGAGTCTTCTGTTGGACAGCGGCAATATCAAAAGTGGAGACTGTGTCGACAATTATTACAGATTCTACACCCGCGGCAGCGAAAGCGTTCTAGGTCTTGGAGCTGGCGTCGATTTAGATCACTCTCCAAGCATTAACAAATCGATGAGCACTACAGCTTTGATATCTACCGTTATAGCTGCGGGTGTGGTCGGGTTTGTGACAGCAATTTTTTTATGGAAACGAATATATCCTCGTGCCGAGTTAAGAAGCAATGATCTTGATGGCAGTGTAAGCTGCATGGACTACACGCCAATGTCCGATCGACAAATGAGCGTGAGCATGGAAACAAATACCAGGAGCTCCTCATCCGCAACTGAAAAACAGCAGCAAGGTATCAGCTACTTTTGGAACGACTTGGAAATCGCCGCAGCTCGTGTCGATCGTGAAAAAATCGAGTTTGAGCAAGTGATCAGTTATGGTGGATATGGTCAAGTCATCTCGGGCTGGTTTAATGGCCAGCACGTTGCAATCAAGATGCTGCAACCAGAGCATCGCAAGAGTATGAAATGTCTTAATTCTTTCTTAGAAGAGGTTAAGCTCATGTCCATTTTAGAACACCCGCGCATTGTACACTTTGTCGGCGTTGCTTGGGACTCACTCTCTGACCTCTGTCTTCTTACTACGTTCATGGAAGGAGGTGATTTGCGAGCATTGCTTGAATCATATGAATCGCAAAATATGCCTGTCGGCTATGACGTGACCAAGGTCACAATTGCTCTCCACATTGCTCATGCGCTCACGTATTTGCATTCATTTGACCCGCCAGTCTTGCATCGTGATCTGAAATCTAAAAACATTTTGCTCAGTGATACGTTGGACGCTCGACTTTCGGACTTTGGCGTCTCACGTGAAAATGCTGAAAGTACAATGACAGCAGGCGTAGGAACATCGCATTGGATGGCGCCGGAAATGATGTTGGGCGAGCGATACGACGATAAGGCCGATGTTTTTTCCATGGGTGTGGTATTATCCGAGTTAGATCTCCACGCTTTGCCGTATGCACTCGCGACAAATGAGAACGATTCAAGCCACAAGATCCCAAGCAGTGCGATTATTAATTTAGTGACAATGGGACAACTACGTGTCAAGTTTTCAAGTATCAATTCAGTGTCAAATTTAGGCTTGGCATGCGTTGCAGTGAATCCTCACGATCGTCCGACAGCAGCTGAAGTGCTCTTCAAGCTTCATACCGTGTTGACAGACGAGTACGGTAGGAGGGGAGAAATGTAATGGTGTAGAAAACATAGTAATTTGAAGATACGATTAAAATAATGTAATTTCACATTTTGGAAAATTAAAACTTGATTACTATTGTTACCAATGCTCTAAGACGAATGTAATTTCAAGCCATTGCCACATTTAATATGGGAATATTAATCAGACATGTAACATAAAGTATCTCCCATCACTCCAATCTTGATACATTCCTAATGTCCACGTTAATGTTATATTAGTATTGACACTCCACCCACCGAGATTCTAGCCGCGATGGGGACCCTGCGCTTTTCCATCTGCGGGCCAATCGCTGGGATCCTGTCCAAAAACTAAACTGTCTTTCTGTACTCATTCGACCTTCACTATTTTCGACAAAATGTCGTTCATGCGATGGTCATTCGCAACGGAGGTAGTGCTTCTTACGCCCTCGTTTGTGATTAGTTGGTCTACGAGAGAGATTTATTCTGATAGTCACTGTAATGGGACGCCAAACACAATGAAATTGATCGAAAGTGATCCCTGTACCTCACAAATGTGTACCCCAGAGGGTCATGAGAGTTCGGTGCTCTATGTGGCTGTAACGTGTAATGTCCAAGATCGATTCGAGTACACAAATCGCCGCTTTGAAGAATCTGATTTCGTCATGATGGAACTATACAGCGGTGTCGGATGCGACAATTTGGTACAGACTACTGTGTATCCAGCGTCCGAAACATGCGAGAAATTCTCCACAATGTCCAACACATCTACTATCGTTCGTCTCTTTTCGAACAAAACAGCATCTGTTCTTGAATATGATAATGGAGATTGTAGTGGCAAACCATCTTTAATGCTTCGATTGGATAAGGAGACCATAACTCACGGCGATTGTTTTCAAAATAGGTACAGATTCTATACAGGCAAATCGTCTGGTAGAAATGATTCGAGCAGTTCAGTTTTCTCGTTCGAGAACGATCAGCCTCTAGACGCACGGAGCTTCGTCGAATCTACTGGTGTTAGCTGGCCTACCATCATTTTCATTGTGATTGGATCGGTAGCTTGTGTAGCGTTTGTGGTTTTTGCTGCGTTTAAGTTCGTTCGACGGCGCCACAAGAAGGCTCTAAGTAAGGACATCGGTATTGCAGCTCTTGCTACAAGTTATGCTGGCTACCCAACGCCCGAGAGCGCTCTGAACGCCATTACGTTAGGCTCCGATGCTACGTACTCGCAAAAAGGTACTCACAATGTATGGAGTCGACGAAAAACGAGTGGTACTAGCGAATTATGGGAAGATGAGATCATCGTCACTGCTCGTGTTCCGCGTGAGAAGGTTATACTTCAGGATCTTATCAGTCGAGGAGGTTACGGCGAAGTTTATTCGGCCATGTTCAACGAAGAACGCGTTGCTGTCAAGATGCTTTTGCCAGAAATGCGTAAGAGTATCACTCACTTGAATGCCTTTCTCGCTGAGGTCAAGCTCATGGCAACACTCAACCACGAGCGTATTGTTCGATTCATTGGTGTAGCTTGGGACTCTCTTAATGATATTTGTGTCTTATCTGAGTACATGCAAGGTGGCGATCTTCGGACGATGCTCAAGACATGCGAAGATAACAAAACTCCACAAGGTATCGATCGCAGTAAGGCAACAATTGCGCTTCATGTTGCACATGCGCTCACTTACCTCCATTCGTTGTCGCCCCCTGTACTTCATCGCGATCTCAAATCGAAAAACATCTTATTAACATCTCAGCTGCATGCTAAACTTACAGACTTTGGAGTATCTCGCGAGCGTTCTGATCACACGATGACTGGAGGAGTCGGCTCTTCGCGTTGGATGGCCCCTGAGGTAATGATGGGTGAACGTTACGATGACAAAGCCGATATGTTCTCGTTTGGTGTCGTGTTGGCCGAATTAGACCAGCATTTGATTCCATACGCAAACGTGAAAGAGAATAGTGACTCTGGTCGAGTAATGCCTGACCTGGCTATCCTACAAATGGTTGCCACCGGCAAACTTCGCATTCAATTCTCCTCAGCGGCTCCTCAGGATATCAAAGAACTTGGTTTAAAATGCGTATCTATTGACCCCAAGGATCGACCAACGGCATCAGAAGCACTGTATACACTCCACACGCTTTTGCGAACGGTCTTTTAGACTCTGACGACTGATAGACTATTATGTCGAGTAACATTATAAATAAACACACACGTAGACTTTGAATGCTTATATCTATGTTGTAATCCATAACTGCAGAGATCATCGATCGCGTATTAGTGGAACTCCGGAGCAGTGTCATAATGTAGTGGACCACATGGATTTAGATACAGACCGCAAATTTCTCATTATAACCCTGAGGTTTTCGGATCTCAAACTAAAGCAATACTATTCGAGATGACTGTATATTCATTTGCTTCACAATTCTTAAAGCCCATATATGAGTGGAGAGATTGGTATTCTCGGGCACCGAAACCGACAAAGACGGCAAGTTCCAATCGAACTGACTCAGCAGACAAATGGATTCATTGGCAGTTGCCAGATTCGGCGATGAATAATTTGGAGCTCACGAAAGATATGAAGATGCTACAGCATCGAGGTTGAGAAGTGAGTATTGCCCACCCAAGGCTTCATGCTTTTCCGTGGGCAGCAACGCGATCAACTGCCAGCAAACATGTTCAGAGGCCAATCACGAAACTTGAAATAGGAATCTCTTGCCAAAACAGAGGACAAGAAACAACACACGGCAAAATCGAGGTACTGGATATTGGCGGCCCTAGACCATGATCCCAAACATCAAAACGAATCAAAGTTTGGGTTTGCTATCGTGTAGCACGCGGACAGTTAACCCACATCATCTGGCACGTTTAGTCGACAACAGCTAGAATGTTGTTGCGATTCCAAGGTGACAATGAAGCACATCATCTACGACAATGCATTTGTGTAGGCTTACTGACCTACTAAGATCTGTCATATAGACATGAGATCGTGGGAACTGGGGACTCTGGGCAAGATTTTAACGAATATCGCACGTCGACAGGCTTAGAATTGTCCAAAGCTGAAAAATGCGTCTACCACTCGAATGAGGCAGATCAGTACGAGATTGCATAGAAAAGGATGTGGAGAATACTATGCAGCATATGCAAAACAACGCTCTGGATAAAGCGCAATTGAGTCATTTTTTAGCATGAAAAGCAAACAATGGAAGGAAGTTTACACGAGTTCTAGAATACAGCACTAGATAAGATACAACCAGTCATCACACGTGATTGAAAGCGCCCAGGACAGATTGAAAGGGAAACGCGTCTTTCACTCCAATTACAAGAGTTCGAGAACAACTCCCACAAGATGTCCCCGTACTGGACAAGTTTTGTACGACCCCGACACCGATAACCAGGCTTAGGACCTAATAGAAATCTTGTCGTCGTCAAAAAAATCGTATACCTCTCCCTGTATTATAGTGAACAAGCAGTTTTTTAACATTGCATTTGTTGATAGCATCACCGAATAATTTAACAGCTTGTTTATTTGATTTGATGTCTACACGCTATGTCATATCAAATACAATCTCGCTACCTAGATCATATCCTCGCTTAGCCATATATGTCTTGACCGTACTCTCAGGAAGTGTGTCGACAGATCAAGCGGTACCCGGAACTGGCTACTTGAAAACGAATGAATCGTTTGTGGGCATGACGGTTTGCCCAAACGGAAAGAATAATGAAGGAGCGACGCCGACTGTTGCCTTCTTCAAGACAGGTCAATGCTGTCGACATGTGTGTAATGGAAAGTCGAAGATATTGACTACGACCGGGTATGCCTATACTCTCACTTATACAGTGGTTAAGTTGGATTTTGGGTCAGTGGGTACAAATGACCTCAAAGGTTAGTTCACACCCGTTGTGTGGCTGAGCACACACAGGAATCAACGATTTTGTTGATCGCGGTAATGTTTCTCCCGTTCTGAATGCGATTACGTCCGCGAATGAGTTACTACTTCTCTAGATCGACAAGAAAATCTTTACTACCACGTCAAGAATGTTGTGGTGGAGAGGAACATTGCGGTCGGAAGGAGCTCCTGGTGAAATGGCTAGAAAATCCAGTGAATGAGAATACTTGGGAGCCTCGTACTTTAATCTTCGACACTGTCCCAGTATCGCTCGCGCGTTCGATGCGAGTTCAAAGACGGACTTCTCTTTGGAATGCCATCCTTTCCTCTTCTCCCTCTGTCCCTTTCGTCATGCATCTGACTGTTGACCGAATGTACTTCACGAGCATCCTCGATATCGGAGTGAACCCAATTTGCGCTGTCAAATGCGCAAATCAAAAGAGCATATCGCGTACCACCAACAAGTCCTCGTGTTTTGCAGACGGTGGATATTCACGGATCTGGTGGCATGAACCCATGTCCAGAATCGAGTGTCAATGGTCTGGAGTGTCCAAATTGGATTGCTGGACGTATATTAAATACTCGAGGCTTCGTTGTTCACCTCCAAGCACGAGTAATCGGTCCGATGGCGCCAAAAATACGCGATACGAGTCATCAGTTAAGCACTAATTCAGCTAAAGCGTTCGATGAACTTTTAGGCAGAACCACCACGTCGGTCGTGAGAGTCATCATGACGACTAAGTTCACTATAGCGCAAATGCGCTGGATGACTTGGAATTGAAACATGATTCAAATTTGAAGGTGGCGAAGATTTCACATGGAGCAAGAGCTAGGGAGAATTTGACAGAGATTTGAAGAAGAATTAAGACCATGTGAAGAATTTGAGAAAACCCTTTTTTGGTCTTCCTCAGTGTGTGTACACGGACGGGCATTTCCAGAAGAGCAACAACTGCCATTCCTTTCTCATTTTTTTTGTTGGGCGTATCGCCATGCCCAAGAACGATCCCTTCGTTTTCAAGTAGCCAGTTCCGGGCACTATTTGATCCGTCGACACATTCCTGAGTGACCACCCGTGGCCACTCCATGCGACTCCGTATCTTCCCTAACCTGAAAAATGTCAATTGCATGACATATACCAATGAAGTCTGAATCGTTTCCAGCAGCATACGACTGCCGATAGCTTGAGAGCTTCTTTAATGCATAGTGAATATGGACTTGTATTCAAGAGTTTCACCTACTCCGGGAGAGCGACTCCCAATTGTTTTCGATCGCCAACTAATTCATTACTCATGCTTCTTAAGCCACGATATGCCTAGATTTGGGTCATACCGTTTGTCCATCTCGAAGACGGTGAATACTTCTTCCTTCGAGGTAAAACCATCAAACTCCAGTTAATATTAGCCATAATCTTCTCCGCGGTGACCACCGCACCAGTGTTCAACTTTGCACAGATAAAGCCATTGCTTTTATCTAGTGCATCCGAAAGCACTGAATCATTTTTTAGCATCACTTGCTTCCGCGCGTTGTTACGCGACGCACCAAAGTCAATTAAGACTTTCGCAAACGACCGTAACCCTTTACACTCGCTGTGACCACGAGGAGACCACAACGACAAGTGTCGTTAACGTAGGATAACGATCTTTCGAGGGCTAGACCCCCATGAGCGATTCTATCACCAGCTTATTACTGCCCCCAGTAGACCGCCCTGCATCTACCGGGTTTCGGCGTTTCCCGAACACCTCGTGGTATTGGTACCACGTGACTCGGAATCATTACGACGAAGCCGTGTTGAGAGGATCGAATCTGACGTGTACAATTACGGCGGATATGACCGCATTGTTAACGTCCATTACCTGCCTACGTACAGTCACCGCGCTAGGATCCATTGGTTCTGCACTCATCGTTTACAGCATGGACTACCGGGGTATCTCCGGTAGTAGCAGTCACTGCTTCCATCGGATTGATCGACTGATCACGTGCTTGACGTTGGCAGCAGTTCTCACGCAATACAATCATAATTGCATTTTCCCGAGTTGTCGGAGAACCATAAGTGAGTCCCTTTATAAACACAGTGAGTGACCCATCACTGCCTTTGGTAGTGGTTTGCTTGCCATACTGTCACGAAGCTCACGGAGCTTCTGTTCATAATCGTACAATGACCCGTTGTCTTGACGGCATGACAAAACCTTCGACCGTTGTCGAAAAATGTCTAGAAACACGACCTTCGTCAAATCTTGCCATGTGGCAAAGTAGCCGGGGCGGTCGACTTCCATATGATTGCCCAATTTTTCGCACGGCCATCCAAATGCAACACGGCGAAGGCCTCTTGGTTGTGGCTATCATGAGTTCGAGCCATCGCGATGGCGTTGTTCATTTTATCAAAACGCAAGATTTCATCTTCGTTTCCGTGAAAGCTTTTCACCTTGACTTTAACAAGGATGTTCCGTGGTCTTACCACCACTTGTGGTGGAGGTAACGGAGCTGGTGTCGATATAATATATTCAGCGATAAACATCCCGATGACCCTTGATTGAAGACTAAATTTGCTAAGCGTTGAGTTATCGCTTCTTGATTCGATTGGTGTATGTCGTATTCCGCGTGATCTCCAAATAAAGCTCGCATCTTTACCACACACTCTCATTTCGAGTGTGTTAGGAACAACTATATCTCCCTGCTGATCTGAGGCCGACCACCGCCTGTGATGTCCACAAAATCCGTAGATATATCCATCAAGGTAGTTGGCGATTTTGAATGACTACTAGTGTTACCAAGTGGTCCGGGAACTGTCCGTCTGTATAGACGCACTTACTGAGGAAATTTTAAAACGATTACTACATCTCACCGCGTGTTGCTCACTCTCAGCGAGCCGTTGACTCACGTAAAGAGGGGCAAAAGGGTGAAGTGACATTCATTATTAGGGCAAATAGGCTTCAACCCTTTTTAACCTGATAAGTGTCACCAGTTCTAACTGAAGGCGAGATCTAACAATGCAGATACAGTTATTGTAATAAACACACAAAAAAATGGTCCACACATACTAAACCTGGCCCATTACACCCATGACTGGTCACTCGACCGCTGTGTTGTTCTAAAAACAAAATCTTGTCTGGGCAATATAGTAGGGTACATTTATTGCACCAGATACAGTCCAAAAAACTTTGTGTAACTCTCGTCCTGGTTTTTTGTTCGATTCAATCTCATTTGTTATGACTGTACTTTTATATCGTAAAAAGTTAGGAACTATTGAACTGAAGTTGAAAATTCATATAGTTCATGGCTGAACATACTTTTTTCAGTATCTATATTTTAAGTCTTTATTATGTCATTCACACTTTTCGTAAAAAGCAATAATGTCTGAGTCGTACTTAATTGAATCTTCTCCCTGGCATGACTGATTTAAGCCTTTACCTGGTGTTCATTCCAGGCAATGTAATCATATAAAGGAGAAACGTATTAAATTGTCTGATAAATATAAAGGTTTCCAGGATCTAGTTGATAGCTACTTTGCTCTTAATAAATTCACTGAAAACAATAGACGAAAAACAATTTTCTGCTGGGGTATAAAGCGTTTGTCAAATGATGGTTTACATTAAAGTAACAAATTCGCCGAAAAGGTTGAAGCGAAAAGTGTAATTTCTAACAACGTCAATCTCGATGTCGATATAGCAAAACGCAATATTTTTTAATGTTGCATCTCGCTAGTTTGAGGCTTGCATGCTCAATATATGACGCTTCCATCAAGCAATAAAACTTTTCCGTCAATCATGTAAACATCATTCAGTCAATCAATACTCAATATATCTTACACAGCTCGTTACGACACTCTTGAATTTGCTTCACGTGAATCACAATATTTTTCAATTGGCTTTACAATGCATTGGCGTGCGATTTTGATGAGTGTACTTGCAACTGCAACGATTGAAGCAACGACGACAGGTCATATAGTGCAGCTTTCAATTGGTGCAGGGTGCAACTTTTCCGACTACTCCACGCTGCCACTTGCAACTCCAAAAAAACCATCCTACCACCTACAACTCGATCCAGGACTTGGCAAAGGCATTTACGTGTTGCACTTTTCACACTTTAATCTTCCAGAAACTGACATATTGATTGCAAGGTCATCCGATGGTACTGCAAAATTGCCACCAGTTGCTATTTGGTCAGGCAAGAACACAAGTGGAACTTTTGATTCAATTGGCATTGTTGGTACAGGCATCTCATTGGAACTCATTAAACGTGCACATTCTATCCATTCGACACCGTGTAGCGGCTTTACAATTGAGCGACTATTTTTTTCTCCAAAGAAATTTTTGGTCAAAGCACAGCAGTTGCAAATCGCAATTAAAGTTCCACTTATTAGCACGGCCAATGCAACTGAGTCGGATACTGATGAGAGTGTATGCGGTGTTGATGAATCAGTTGCAGCAGCGTGTGTACCATTTTCAACCAATCACGAAGATGGCACGATAATGTTGACGAAATCACGATCAGTAGCTCGTTTGTCAATTATCAAGGAGAATGGCATGCAAATTGCGTCGTGTACTGGTTGGTTATTAGGCTGTGAAGGCCATTTAATTACCAATGAACATTGTATTAGTAACAACCAAGATGCTCGGAATACAAAGGTGGAGTTCTTAGCAGAAGCCTCGAGTTGCACTGGAATTGATACTTGCGCAACTCGTGGTGGATGTCCTGGTCCTGTTAGTCTAATTGGTACGACACTTGTTGCAGTGTCAAAAGAATTGGATTATGCTCTTGTGCGTCTTGATGGCAACAATAACATTGCAGATTTTAAGACATTGTACGAAACGACGGGCTACTTGCAGTTTCGAGGCACAGGAGCAGTAATGAATGAAAATATTTACATTCCACAGCATCCTCTCGGCTACGGCAAGCGCATTGCATGGCTCCATAATAATCAACTTGGTCGTGTCGAGTCGGCTGTAGTAACGGAATGCCGCAAAGGTGATATTGGTTATTACATTGATACTCAAGAAGGTTCTTCTGGTTCTCCAATTATTGCAAAAAGAGATAGTAATGTTATTGCACTACACCACTGTGGTGGATGTCTAAATGGAGGAATCCCCGCAATAGCACTCATCGAGGACCTGACAAAGAAAAGTCTTTTACCAAAGTGTGCGGTGGCTTGAGCCCTTATGTGCAGAAAACAAGAGGCAGAATGAAAGAAAAGTGTTTATTTGGTTGTAAGTTACCCTTTTATGCATGATAAGATAGGGTTAATTTTTGAATTATATTCTGAATCTTACTTTTGGGTCGTGTTAGTATCAATTTGTGCTTTGTCTGACATAAAATTTGACTGGGAACATGACTGCATATAATTTCTAGCTGAATTATCTTTAATTTTTTGCTAGCCAATTCCGATGTATAGCTTGAGATGATGATGATAGTCTGGATCGGTATTTTCGTGGTTCACCGCAAAGGGCCAATTTATGCGTCGTTTCACGAGTTTATGTTCTGAAAATCATTGCCAAGATTACACAATTGAAATATTTAACCAAGATATTAACATACTAGCACAGAGACTTTGATGTTGGGGTGGCAGAAATTTAATTGCACAAATAATTTTGAAAGCGTGAAGTCCTAGCTCCATGATCCACGCTATGCGCACATTTGTCGTTGTCGTTGGATCGAATGTTGATTCCACGCTGTGAACAGATCAGTCAGGACCGGAAATTAAGCAGCAAGGAAGGAAATTTGAATGTAAAGCTGCTCTTTATTGGAACAATCTCTGCCAAAACAGAAAGATCGCGAAAAACTAAAGTATCATTTATTACTGAATGAATTGCCCAGACTATTTTTATCGTTCTTCATTTTGTGAAATATTAGCACATTGTTCACGCCACGGCACATTTTGGCAAAAGACTTTTCTTTGTCAGGTCCTCAATGATTACTGTTGAA
>NW_020187575.1:1911503-1918474 GCF_900000015.1 Plasmopara halstedii | reverse complement strand
ATATATGATTCGATTTAAGCTGATACTATAATTTTACGGGCTACTAATCCTTAGAATAATATTGTCTCCATGCCTTTGGGCCCTCAATGGTTCCAAAGCCGGGCCCTGTTGACCTCTACCCCGTTGAGGCTCAACAGAACTCAGATCTTCCCCAGTAGGCCACCCCGCGCTTAACGAGTGTTGACGTTTGCCCGCGACAAGCCAGAAGACTGGTAAGAAGCGACATTTCGGCTCAATGAACCTTGACGCGCCTTGCGCAGGGAGCAACCAGTCCGAAGGTGACGAATGTCTCCACAGACAATACACCGTCGGGTGTTCGAACGCTGCTCGGCAGCTCAGATCTCTGCCTCCTCGTGATCAGCACAGCTGAGATTCATCGGCTCAGGCCCACTCTACGAGCTGCTAGAGTATGCATTCCAACCAAGTCGTGCCGACTTAAAGTTGAATTCGGCATTCAATGCCATATTCTCTGTTTTTATTAAAAAAAGACGGATGTACACGGAAGTCTTCCATTCTGGCCACGCCAGTGCGAAGGCCTCCATAAAGACGGTCACTGTGTCCGCCTCGGGAAGAAGATCGGCTGTCATACTGGCATTAGTAGTACGCAAAAAAGTCCACCAATTTCTTCTTGCCCTGTTAGGTGGCAAAGAAACGCGACCGCACGCGATGTACCAGGTTAGGCAGCGAGAACACTCGTGAAAGCTGCAGCTTCATCTCCGTTCAGGAGGGAACGCCGCTTCGACCTAAGTGCCGCACGTCAGTGACCATTTTCAAGCTCGGCTCCAATGCTTGGAGACAGCTAGTGCCACGCGTTGTTGCCCTGTCTGGACCATGGCGGACGCCATGGTCATTCTGACCTCTCTCACCCAGAGCAGAAGATTTTTTCCATCCTTGCCCCCGAAGTTCTTTACACTCACTCTGAGCGGCTTAGGTCGGGGGAAGTCAACCGTCGACGACGATGGCGTTATGAACGCAGTCGACGCCAACATCTTCTGCTATAGAAGCTTCTGCAGAGCATTTTCATAGCTTAAAAACGCCTCTAGGCGCGCGCTGATCGCTTCAGGTTGCGAAGCTAGGTGTTGCACGCCCTCAGGGCCAAAAAGAGACATATGTTTTATTAGTTCGTCCTGCATGCCCTGGGGCAAATGCGTGAACTGTTCCATCCTCACAGAAGGGCAGTCGTAACGACTCAGGTGTAGATTGACTACAAGTGCTAAAAGTGCAGCGGGGGCTGCTGTAGCTCTTAACTTAGAGGAAGCTTGGTCAAGGTCGGTGACCTTCGATCTATACTCAGCACCAGTACGAGTGTAGCGAATCGCAAATCACTTACTCCAGGAGTAACGTCAACCTTAGCCCAAGGCTAATCAATTCTTTCGTTTAAAAAGAAACTGTAATTCATGGTTCTATTTGCGGCGAAGCCAATATCTAAATATAAAGATTTTCATATCTATATAGCAAGCGTATTTAAATGCATAGCTACTTGCTGCTCCAGCCACGTACTGACTTCTTGTTTAAGTGTAGCCACACCAATATGTGATCACACCATCTTCTCTGACCAATACCCGTCATGTAAGGCACAAGAAAACCCGCTACATAAAGTTAGCGCTTGACATCATAGAAATCATTCATCACATATAGCCAAATCAGAAAACATATACACAAACTGAATTGCAAAAACAGCATTTTAATTGGCACAAAAACATGTCTACACTTCATCGAGGTCATCCAGCTCATTAGCCAAACATTGATGGCATGAGTGCAAAGTCGGACTTCGTATTGGTTGAAAGGAGTAAGCAGGAAAAAAAATGTGGGTAACAAGGAACACTTGGTGAGCGCCGGAGAGGCTAGTAACAATTCAGGAGGTCGACACCAGCAGCCAGGTGATGGGTACATTGTTAGTGCCAGTAGTTCTATTGCATTATATTTTATTTCATTTTGAGTACGTTGTGTGAAGTTTCTAACAAAGATAATACATTTCATTTCATTTATAACCTAATCAGTACTTATTTTAGTGATTTGATGATTCTTGTAATTGATAGTTCGATTAAGGTATCACCGTAATTTCTTTATTTTTTAATAAATGCTATTCACGACCCGGTGTGTATTGATACAAATCGAGAACCAAATAGAACTCTACATAGTTCAATAATGCCAATGTTTTGATACGCTTTTTCTATAATTAGTTTAGTATAATAACATGAGTCTCGTGGTGTATGTATAATCATCGCTCAATTATTTCTGCAAGTCAAATAAAGTTTTCAGATGGATCTTGATGTAAGCCTCAAACCTGAAGTTATAATATATCCATATAAAAAACATACTTACAAAGTGAGCTGCAAATACAGCATTTTCATTGACTCAAAGACATGTCTACACTTCATCGAATTCATCCATTTGATAAGCCAAAATATGATGGTGTGGTTGCAAAAGCGGGCTTCGTATTGGCTACTTAGAGTAAGGCTTCGTGCTATTCTTTGGACGACCACGCTTCTTTGAGAATGGAAGTGGTTGATGACGCTCAAATCTATGCAGGTCGCCCTTGATCACGTATGGACTAATCTTGACGACTGGGTCACACGCGCGTCGATATACATTGATCGTCCACTAGTCATAAATAAACGACAGAGAAGGGCTGGTTTAGCTGACTGGCTTAAATACAGCAACGATATGGAAGCATGAAGCCATCATGTACTGAAGATAGCCGCACGAGCACGGCGCCATTCGGTTGTCGAAATCGGTAGCGTACTCGACGGGTACCCCGCCGTCCTTGTAGACTGTTGCAACAAACATTATCGAGTATGACGGTAATATCTTGATTTTTGCCACGACACCACTTTGTCGCTTGGGGACAAACATTTTTGAGCAAATCAATGTGAGATGGTTCAACGACGAGCTCCATACAATAAAGTCGACCCATCTTGATCCGAGGTATCTCTCCACATCAATGATACAGTCCAACAGCGTTTTGTCACGCGCGACAAGTAGGACATTGTTCGTCGACTCAACACTGTTGCTGGTCGTGGTACCGAATCTTGCGCATCGACTATGCCTCCAGGCCTCTCGCTCACTGCTGTACACTGCACATAGAGAGAATTGACTGTACAAGTCTGGTATATATCGCACAGCAGACGGGCTCGTACACTTCACCAGGGGGCAGAATTTGTGGCATGAAAGTGAATGATGTCGTGAGTTTATACATATTTGTCAGGCACATTTTTCTCAAATCATATGGGTTTATTGGTTATTTTTTTTCTTGAAGCCAATAAACTCCAAAAGCTTTTTAATAATCTACATCATCAATTCAACTATCCTGATGTTCTTCCTCATCAGAACAGCCATTATTAGAAACCTGCGGTAGCTCCCAGACCTGAGGAGCGTTGGTCTTGATGAAAATTGACTGTGTAACACTATCGTTTTTCACTGAATTCCGGATGAATAAGTCCAGCAGTTGAGGAGTATTTTTCAGATGCGGCGGTTGATGCAACCAAACTAAAAAACTCTGAGGGCAATATTCTGAAGTAAAGGGTATCGAATTCCACCGATCAGCCAGTATGGGAGAACAGTCTTAGATTGCTTCAACAACAGTTTGAACGGTTGGTCGTTTCCCTCACGGTCCATATATGTGTTGACCAGACATTGGACGTATTCAGTATATATTGCCTCATGTGCTTCGTCTTCAACTGAATCAAACAAAGAGTCTTCAACAGCTTTCTTCTCTTTCATGGTCATTGTATCTCCCAGTTAGCGTGGATCCAGAATATATGCTATTCCCATCCCGCTGTCGTACCAGAAATCATGTGGCGTTTGGACCAATTGCAGTAGATATATCTTCTCCCCATGTTAAACATCCAAATAGTTGCAAATTGTCGAATTCAATGCACAGTAATCTTCAAAAACAGGTACCGAATCTTTCTGGAATATGATAATTGCTTTGTTAATTTGCTCTGGGATTCCAAGACAAGATAACACTAGAAGTTTGCGTCGGTAATGATATCAAACTCCTCGGCTGTACCGGCATTAAAATCTCGACCTGCAACAATACTGTAGAGAATAGTTTTTTTAGGCTGACGAAGCAGTCCTGCAGGCTGCCCCATCTTGTGGCGGCAGGTTGAATCAATACCGGTACTTGCTTACGTTTTGTTCTTTTACAATCTTTGCCTTGATTTGGTGCAAATGCGAGCAATACTCGAATGGATAACCGTCGGGATATTCTGCGACAGCTCTTCCTCGCTTGACTTTGGTGGCTGCAAAACCGTCCTCCACAAGTAAATACAGATCTTGGATCACACATCCTTAAAAGAACATCTCAGATATTGTGACTGCAACAATTTTCATGTCAATTTGTTAGTGGCAGTATTATATGATTCCGCTCTACAAATTGAAAGACCAAGAATTCTTTGGATTTCAATAACACGGCTAGGATTTTCAGCAATGATTTGAGCCTTATGGTCCTACTCTGGCGTACAGAAAATCTCCAGAAACAATGACATGCCGCCGCCTATTAAAATATAATTTAAAATTGGTTCTGCCTTTACGTATGACCACCCATCTGTAATCACAAATATTGTGTTGAAAGCATGCAACTGATGCGAACTTGCGAGCTAACCATTTCGAAGCGGTTCGGCAGCAAAGGGCCAGCAACTTTTTTCCGATCAGGGAGAACCACATCTGGACGGCATAGTCGAAACGCTTTTCGTAACTTTTTATCCTCAATGCGCTGGATAGATGATTTACTGATACAACACGTTCCGATTCAAGTCGATAGGTGACGCAAGCTTTGCAGTGTTTACAGGTAGCAGACTTGCTTTGTGTGTTTGTAAGGAATAAGTAAACAAACTCCAAACGTCATCAACTTTTCTTTCTCCTCGTTTCTTAGTAGGTACTGCTGCAGCATCTACGCAAACCCAGCAAGATCAACGGTGGAACCGTAAAGGGTAAGATCGACGGAGACATCAGCTTGGTCGGAGTCTGTCATTGGTCACGCTGTCGAGCGAGTACTAGACTACCAAGCCACTATGATGATGGCAAAAACACAGGAACGAGAAAAATCGAGATTTTAGAGTCCGCGACGGACCTGCGTTTGCCTTGGAATCGGTCTGTGTCTCATAAAAGCCTAAAAATCCAGATTCTCATAAACATTAGAATTGAATTATTGTGATGAAACCCCTAGAATCCAAATCAGAAGAACTCAACCTTCGCCACCCCTGCTATTTGCATTTGGAACTGCTCGAAACAGATTATACTCTAGAACATTTGTGAAAAGATGTTCTTACATCTGATTAGATGATATAGATGGAAGTTTCATAAAAGAAAAAAAGGACAAAACTTTTGTGCAGTTGCCTTTATGATAATTTTTACATTTGTCATTTTGACAAATGCCCACAAGTCTTCTCCTTGGTCGAGACAGCGCAAGCAAGTAACAGGATGTCGGTCCAAATTCAGACAGTATATTCAGAAACAATTCTATTCAATATATCCCCTTTACTTTCTACATTAATAAGCATTACGTAATATACAGCGGGTGGCTAGCCGCCTGTGCCCCATGGGGCTTCTTTTCAGACCCCCCCCTTGCAATCATCTTAAGGTACGTTACTCCATTACTTCTGGGCTTAGCTTTTAGTTTGAGATACAATACTAAGATGTGAGCACACATCATGATAGCGGTCGAACTTAATGACACCTCCCTTCATCGAAGAGAAACAACACTAGGATCACAATAATTTTGCCTACAGGTCAATGCGCTAAAGTGAACGCCGTTTGTGCACCCACTGCACCAAAAGTTAGTCTCCGCTCATTGCACATTCTAATGCCAGGCCACACGAAACTTTTCCCGACTGGAGTCTTTTCCGCGCCCCGCTTGCATAGCTCAATTGGGCATAAAGGAAGACGCGGTCTTACGGCTGATCCATGCTTGTTGATGCAGCCGAGGTGGTGCAGAAGGGCTGCTGCGCTCCTTGCACTGAAGTGACTTTGTAACGGGGTTATGCGTACCCTTCTATGAAAGGGCTGGTCGCACAAGTTCGTGCGACCGTAAAAAGGTGTGGTTTGCACAAGTTGGTGTCATCACACAGTGGTGTGGCTACACCGTAACAAGGAGCCACCACATGGCAGGATTGCCTGTGGTGATGAATATATTAGGTTTAACTATTACTTAGGTATCACTATATTAATGAGGAAAACCTAGGATTTTAGATATTGGCGACTCTGCCGCATCTTAAACAATGAAATACGGTTCCAATTCTGAACAGAAGTGTTTGTTTGCCTTGGTTAAGGTTTTTGGTACTTGAAAGTAGCAGATTGCGATCCGCTACACTCGTACTGATTCTTGTAAAAAAAGTAAGGTCGGTGATCTTAACTTAGCTTCCTGTAAGCAAAGCGCTACGGAAGCCCCGCTGCACTTCCTAGCACTCGTAGTAAAACTATGCCTGAGTCGTTACGACTGGTGTGAGGACGGAGGAATACTCAAACTTACCCCAGGGCATACAGGACGGGCATAATATACTGATGCCCCTGCTGGGCCCTGAGAGTGTGGAGCACCTTGTGCGCAAGGGCCCGATGTCATAAGGGCGCGCCTAGAGGCGTTTAGAAACTATGATGGGGCACTAACCGAAGAAACTATCACCGTCGACTGCGTCTATGTTGCTACCGTCGATTCCTTTCGACCCAGGCCGCTCATACTGAGCGTTAAGATTCTCGAGGGTAAGGATGGAGAGAATCTCTTGCTCTGTCGGGGGCCGAGCGCGAGAATGGGAATCAGCGTGCGGTGCTTCGGTTGCAGCGTTCCCCTCATGGAAGGAACAAAGGCGTCAGCTTCTCAAGTGTCCTTGCCGCCTGATCAGGCATATCGCGTGCGATCGCTGCCCGACAGGGCAATTAGGAGTTGGTGGACTTTGTTCAAGAGAGAACCCTCATTACCGGGATGGTAGCAGATCCTCTACCCGAGGTGGGCGCAGTGACCATCTTTATAAAGG
>NW_020187575.1:1902478-1911493 GCF_900000015.1 Plasmopara halstedii | reverse complement strand
AAGCAAATTCAAGAGTGTCGTAACGAGCTGTGTAAGATATATTGAGTATTGATTGACTTAATGAACTATAGTATGATTGACAGAAAAGCTTTATTGCCTGATGGACGCGTCAATATCTCGTTGTTCAGTACAATTACAGCCATTTCTAACTTAATTTCTATAATCGAATCGTATTTGATGGCTTTCTATACGTTTAATAGTTTTTTAAATTGAAGTTATTAGACTTCGTGTTTCTGTAACATTTTG
This sequence comes from Plasmopara halstedii, assembly GCF_900000015.1. NCBI lineage: Eukaryota > Oomycota > Peronosporomycetes > Peronosporales > Peronosporaceae > Plasmopara > Plasmopara halstedii. The sequence continues at coordinate 1,911,247 of NW_020187575.1, read as the reverse complement.
CTGAATTCTTCGAGATCAATCTTGCCATCACCATTGCGATCCATTTGGTAGACAAGTTCCCGTACATCATCATGATCAAGTGCTTGACCTAATGTTTTAAAGATTGAAACAAACTCGTCTACCGAGATCGTTCGACTATTGTCAGCATCGACCATATGAAAAATCTCTTCCACCAACTCTTCTTTCGAATGTCGACTTTCTTGGATTCGAGCATTGCACCACTTATAAAAAGCCTCAAATGTTATTTCCTCTGGTCCTTCCACAACAATATTATTGTCATTGTTTCCATTAGTGTCCGTTTCTATCTCTTCCGTAACTAAATCGGTCATTAACCGAGTCAGTTGCATATCATCTAAATCGTGGGTAATTGCGAGTAAAAGACTAGCCATTTCATCTCGTGAGACAGAGCCAGACCCATCAACATCAAAAAGACAAAAGATGGTATGAATCTCACGTCGTTCCATTTCTCGACGGTACGCATCCCCACGTTTTTCTCGTGGTGTTAAGTACGCAGCTATTGGAGATAAAGGTGGTTCAATTATTGCTTGAGGGGATGTAGGAAGCGGTAAAGGTGTTTGTTGGATAGACCGCAATACTCCTGCAGTAACGAATGGATCAAGATGAATTGAAGATCGACGACGAGCAGCATTGAACGTGGCACTGGCATCAATTGGCACAATGCTGGAACGTCGACGATTTAGTTGTTGAACTGGCACATCGGATTTATTGTCGATCTCAACTAATATTTGGTCATTATTGCGTCGTACATTTTCACGTAAATGAATTTTCATTTCAGCGACAAAACGAAGAGTTCGTAATGTTTGTCGTGCACGAAGGAGTCGAGTAACTTGTACGATCACTTGCGAGACTTTAAGATGTTCCACATTAAATGCTAATAACCCATCCCGTGCAATGCGAGTGGACATATAAGGAACAGCGATACTAGGGAGCAAAAATAAAGTCCATAAAAGCGTCACAATAGCATAATGGTCCCCAAAAAGATTCGCAATGTGATCTATTTCGCGAAGTAAGAACGTTGATAAATGCAATGCCGTAAGTAAAAATACCAATCGGGTCGAAAAAAGAGCTAAGACTACCCCATTGCCTGATCCAGCACCAATAAGACTTCGTTGAAGACGTTGTAGATCTTTAATTGAAAGATCACGTCCACCATTAGGAAGCATTTTTACATAAGGTGGAATCCAACTATTGATCTCATGGTCAGAATCAGCCAAAAGCCATGACTTTTCATTGTTTGAAGGAAGTGATGGTAAATGATGTAATGAACGCCATTCAGGTTTGTGACGTAATCTTTCCGCATCATATCGAAGACGAGGAGGAGTGAGAAGACATCTCATGGTATGCACCCGACGGTATACAAATTCATTGAGTGCAATAAGTGAAAAACCAGCAAATAAAACAATCACAACTTCACCACGAGGTCCTGCATGCCAACACAAACCTAATAGCGCAACAAGTACGACATCCAAAGCAAGCCAAGTTGCCATGTCAATTTGAATTAATCGTCCCATGACTTCACCTGAAATGATTGAAAGATATTCATTAAATGGAAATCGTGAGTCATCTCCTTGAACTTGAAAGTCGTTCGCAAGAAAACGTGCCGTCTCTTCGTCAGGATGATTTGAATGGTAATCAACAAAACGACGTCTTAAAGCCAAATATACGACTTCCCGTTCAGCTTTTCTTGCGGCTGCAATCCGATGCCATGACATACGATGAATCCATGAAGTTGGTGGTTCCGTTACAAGTGCATACTCGGAAAGGACGGAAGGAATGTCGGCACTACTACGTTCAAACTCGCGCCATTCGTGCTGCACGTACATTCCAAGACGGAGTAATCCGAGACAGAGTACAAGAAAAATGACAATAAAAAGAAACAATGCCATGTGAAGCTTTTCAATGATCTCTTGCAGTTCTGTATTGCTACTCAAGACTGCTCTCGAAAGCCACGGAAGCACTTCAATCTTAGTCACCACAAAGAGCAACAATCCGATAAATCCCAATGTCGTGAGTTCTCCAAACACTGTGTTGACAAATGGCATATTGAGTTCATCCGTGTGTTCTTTCAGCTGCTCCGTTGCGATCTCAAAGAGAATGGAAATGGCCACGAGCGTCGAGATGGTCACCGCTGCTACAATCCCCACTCGTCCACTATCTATTTCCTCGGCTTCATTCTCTTTATCATGTTCAAAAGGTGGGGTATCACCTTCTTGACTTGTTACTAGTGCTACACATAGCACGAGGAGCCACGAGACTCTTATCACTGAAAGTGACGTAGTGTTCATGCCAAGAAAAAGCAAATGTACTGCAAAATGATAGAATTCTAATCACAAAAAGATCCAAACCTCACATCTTTCAAGATTGCGTCTTTTCAAGATTGCGTCTCTTCATGATCGCATACGAAAAACAAGTTGATCAAACCAATTGAACTTTATTCAGTGTTAAACTTATAAAACGTGTGGCTACAAATAAGTCTACAGACTAAAGCTGCGGATAGACGGACTTGGGGCCAACAATGCCGCACGTGCCAGAACTTTCGATGCCATCGCCGCGTTTAAGCCGCATATAGCCACTTTCGCCCCATTGAGTGCTCCACGAATTCTTGATTTTGAAGTATGAAGATGTGTAACCCACAGCTAGCACAGCGTGATCAAGTTGGGAGGATGTACAGGAAGACACGATACCGCTTTTATACTGTTTCCACGTAGGATTTCCAGCTGCGACACCCACGGCCACGGGACGACCGCTTAAGGCACGAACTAAACCTGCATCGCTCTCTGGAACTGCAACGACACTACGAATAGTTGGGGTCTGAGGAGTACAAGAAGTCTGACACGTTTCACGATCGCCTGAAGTACCCGACACGTACGGATACGACTCTTCTGTACAGACCCCGTCAGTCTGTTGAATAAAAGATAGTGCATCGCCAGGAAACCCGCCTTGACATGCATACGAAGATTCATCGCAATCGATCAGTTGCTGCTCAGAGAGAGGGATCAGAGGTTTTCCAGCAAGACAAATGGCACTCTCGAGAGCTCCAACAGCTGCAAATGCCCAGCAAGAACCACATTGGCCTTGATTCTTAACTTGAGTGACACAACCAGATGCGGTCCAATCTTTAGCAGCAGCAAGAGGTTCCGTTGAGTTGGACGAGATGTCGTCTGGTAAAGAAGCGTTTGGGAAATTCGTCGACCCGCGTTGGTTCGACTCACCAACAAACGTAGCGAATTCAGTCTCAGTCATCAAAGTGAATGGCGTCTCTATCGAAAACAAAGCCTCAGGATTTGTTGCTTGAGCCTCTTCAATTAGTAATTTGGCGAGAAAGAAACGACGTAATTCTTCATCGAATCCTAAATCAGCAGATCTAGAATTCGACGTTGGAATGAAACCGTGCTCTTTAGCGTACTGACCAGCATCGCTTTGCTTCCAAGTGCTCAGTTCAGATGCAAGTTCGGATTTCGTGAGTAGAAATTCCGCCATTCGATTCGTTGGGACTGGTGGAACGGAAGCGTCAGCAGTGTTTAAAGCAGCGAATGCGAGCAGAAGTGTGAGTTTCATATTGCTTGAGAGAGGTGGAGGAAATTCACGAATGAGTTGAGAGAATCGGCATTAACCACGAAACATGTTCTTGATGTGGATCGCAATGTGTTGATGTTGGACAATGAGAACAAGAGGGCCTTTGCTCTGAAGGTGAATATTTTGTCGCGCTTGTAATCAGATTTTCACGTCTGTGCTTCAACGAGGATCATGATTGTGACTTTTCGTGATAAGTGTAATCAGAAATCGACTGACTTTTCAGCCAAATGTTGGCGGTACATTGATCACTACTATCAAAGTAAAAAATGACGTCGTGATCTTGGAAAGATGAGTGCAGGACAAAAGGTTTGATCTTCTAGCAAAAAATCCTTTTAAGGTGATGAGTTTTTATGCTTCGGACTTGATACAATGGATCCATTCAGCAATAGTAGCGTGAAATGAAATGGGGAATCGGTCAACGTTACCGCAAACGTACGCTTTGAAGTCAGAGCGGCGTATGATGCATATTTTATTTTGCATCCATTCTGACCGTATCAAGTCTTGGGATCGTAAGGCGAATGAATTTAATTTGCATGACTTCTTGTCGTTAGTCTGTAGATTCAAAGCAAATTTCGAAGTGATATTGATGTTTGATGCTTGTTCTAAATCGTGAATATCGTCAGTTGGTACTTTGAACGCGTGCTTTTTGCTTTTAAGATAGCACTTGATCGTACTTTACTCGATAATGATACTGCATGATCCTCTCAGCAGACATGCATTCGCCAGGACCTCATGTGCTGTTCACGAGTCGACTATAAGAGCTTTCTAATGCTAAAGCAGATTTTTCTTGCTAAAAGAAGCTTTGATTGATCTATTGGTGAAGCTTGTCCTTCTTCCCTTTATGTACACAGTAAAGCTTTTTTTTAGCTTTTACTACGACGCTAGCCAGACGTCATTAGAGTTATTTGTGAATGGACATCGATGCTTGAGGAAGTCTTGTTTGAGACCTTCAACTTTTTTGCGTTTGTTGCTGACAGCTCTCACCTTATTGGTCTCTTGATCATCTTTTGGACTCAGCCACTTGTTTCCTTACTTTTACTCGCTTTTCTTGTGGCTTTTCATCGACACTACGTCTTTTATCAAGTACAGAGCAGTAGGAAGAATTTTACAAGTAGTCTGTTGTCTTTATACTGCACCAAAAAAATGGGAGCTTAGCGCTCAAAATTTCACCTCCATGAAGATTCAAGGCTTCATTTTGACGTCAACACATGCCTTAGATTTACAATAATGACATGCTTCTAGCTATTTTATGAATACACACCAACGTTTCCACAAGGCAATACTATCAAATGACTAGATTACTCTCTAAATCGCATTTGTAGTTACTTATCTCGGCAATATTATGCGCACATTTCATAAAAACTTGTCGCAATATAATCGACATCGTGCTACCTCCGATATTCTTCGACATACGCTTGAGCATAAGATCGTCAAGATTGTCCAATACATCAACAATCACGTCGCTAGTTGCGAGCTTTGCGTCTACCCAATCTTTCTCACGATACCCGAGACCCCGTCAAAACAAAAATAGTTGCAGATTGGCTCGTCCTTTTGCGAAATGGCCTTAATGACCTCTTGACCAAGAATTCCAGCCACAATCGCGCAGACTGGTACAAGATCGATGTCAGCAGCACGCAACAATTGTCTACAGCACCACTTTTACTTAGTTTTCACCCTCATTGTTATATTTAGTCAATTGCAACGCACTGCAGCTCATCCAACGTCATATAATCGTCCCCCAGTCCGTTCTTTTCAAACTCCTCTCTCGCATACCGAATAAAGTCTACAACAAGATCCTCAGTAATCTTCTGAATGCCTTTGACGCTCTTGTATCCCTGCAACACTGCACGTCCATAAGATTGATGCTCAAAATTTTTTTATGCTACGACGCACATTGATTTTTGACAAAAACTTTTGGTAATTGTGGCGCACGCTTCCGGGCACTTTGTAAGGAGCTCCACTTGATCTTTTGGGCCTGTTCCAATGTCGGAAATGTGACTGGTATTGGATCACTTGTGGCTACATCGGTCCCTATGGCATCACGGCGGAACGTGTAGTTGCCCAGATCAGCAAACACAATACCATCAAACCCAAAGGTCCTGGCAGCATAAAAAGCTATTCCTAACGATCGACAGAGCACATCCAGTCTCAACTCGGTACTTTGCGCAGCTCCTATCAGACACACGACTGTAAATTGCTTGAAATAGTCATCAGAATAATCTTCTAGCGCCTTTGTCTCGCACAGAACTTTTGCCAGTGGGTTTAGCTCTTGTACACGAGGCAGACAGGCCTCAGCGCGCTAATTATTTTCGGGATTCATTGCGGAATCGGTAAGATTTTGGTCAAGAATGAAGCATAGTGACATTCACTCTCACGTACATTTTTTCCGACATCGTCATCAGACAATAAAAACTGTATGGATGCAGCTGCGTGCGTTGTAATTTTAAGGTCATGTAGCGTCACATTGATTCCCGCCAAAACAAGATTCTTGACGAGTTCAGAACCTAAAGCCGAGAGTCCGCTTATTAATACGTGTGAGTTTTGAAGACGCTTTTGAGCTTCAACACCCCATAGACGCATCTGTCGGTCATATAGGGCCGCTTCTTCCACGCTGAAAGTCGTCGCCTGCTCCGTCATTTCTTCTTTCAAGGAAGTCATGCTGAATTAGCGACCAGTAGTTCGGACTTAATCGGGATCCGGACTTAGCACTCTATTGATTTAGCCACGTTGAATAGTAAACCGAGATATTTACCATAATGTACAATATGTTACGTTGATTTTCGGAGGTTGTTTCTAACATCTCTTACATAATTTTGGAATTACTTTATGATTTGCATTACATTTGGCATTTCATTCTTCATTTAACTGAAAGCAAACGTATTATTTAGTATCAAGCGTTATTACGTCATTCAGTTTACATATTAATTATTCGTCTGCAAAGTGTCCCTGTAAATTACTCTCTGATCCATAATTTTCCGTGTATGTCCTGTGGCCATGCTTTTTCTTTAAGTAGGGCGACGTATTCTCATCGTTGCTGCTGCAGACACTAAGAATCGAGTTGGAGAAAGCTTTGAGGCCCTTTTGTCGTAATTCCTTTTCACCTTCGACGAAAATCATTGAGAGTCCAGCTTCCAGATGCCAGTCAATGTGGCAGTGAAAAATCCACACCCCCGGGTTGTCAGCGTTAAATCGTAATACTAGGTATCCGACGTCGAGACAACCTCCGTTATTATCGGATGTACAAGGTGGCACTGTGTACACGTCGCGTGTCATCGGGTTTATCAGTTTTGGACTCGGTAGAATTTTTTTCCGAACGTGTTCAATAGACGCTACACCGCAGCCTACAACCCACGGCGAGTGGGTATGCATATGAAATGGATGTTGTTCATCCTTGATGTTGACAAGGACAACTTCAATGTGCTTGCCATACTCAATTTTACGAGCATTGGCTTCCACTGGAAGCTGCTCAGTTGTCAAGCCTTTTGCGATCGAAAAGAGTGGAGCTTCAGTCGGGTGCACAAAGTGATGATACTGTCCTCCGTCAATAGCAATATGACCAAGACCATTTTCCATCTTAAACTCGACAACGACTCGGTCTGCCGGGATTTCTGGAAGCACGATTGGTAGCTGTGGTTTAAAGTCAAATTCACTGACCGTTGTCAGCTTCTCTTGCTTCGTAGAGGTTGGATAGACTTCGTCCCGCTTCGTTAGTGATGTTGCACCAATCTCGCCTCCCGATTCGTAGGAAATCACAGCAAGACCTTCGTAAGTGTAACCCTCACCAGCGGTCGTAGCGTTTCCTCGAGTCCACGGCAAACCGTGTAGTCCATTTGCACGCATCCAAAAAGAGCCCATGGCCTCCTGATGAGCTGGAGATTTTGCTTCAACAATGATATCGTATCGGTGGCCAGTGTTAAGAGTGACTGAATTTATAAATTCGGAAGGCTGGAGTTGGTCACCGTCAGCTACAACAACTTGGAAATCATGGCCATCAATGCTGAATTCAATGGGAGATAAGGCAGCCATGTTAATAAGACGGAGGAGATACTTTTGACCAGCTTGAAAGTGTAATTTTGAAAGTGGTTGGTTGTCGGTACATTTTGTGAAATTGTGATGAGCAGCAGCAACGCAACTGTACCGACCACGATTGTTGATGAGAATGTTATCCCACATACGCACTTGTAGCGGCTCTCGATGATACAAATCCGCCATTTGAACAACAAATTCGGCGTCAATGTCCTTCATCCAACTTTGCTGTTGGTTTGCCGGGGTACGCACTATAAGAGGACCTCGAAGTCCATATGCATACTGTGACATGTGATGACTGTGCCACCAAAACGTTCCAGCTTTATCAGGTTGAAAGTGATAGACTGCCGTTCCGTTTGGAGCAATGTGACATTGTGTAATCTCGGACGAACCGTCCATCTCCTGGGTACCAAGTTGCTTCAGTCCATGCCAATGTAAACATGAGGGTTCATCAATTTGATTTGTCACGCGGACTTCTACTTCTTGACCCAGCACAACATCAATCACAGCTTGATCAGCAGGTTTGTCGTTAATGCCGATGGAGTGAATGAAAACTCCGTCATATTCGCTGTAGAGAGACGTAATACGCCAGTCATAACTGACAACATCAGCCATACTGCAATGAAGCTGAAGAACTTGTAAAACTGCTACGAAGACAATCAGATAGTTGAGACCTTTAGCTCGATTTCTCATTATTTCTGATGGATGGTTTTTGGTGTTGACGCAGAATTTATTGAGGCAGATTCGAGATGAAATGGTAAGTGCTTTCATAATTGGCGTGGCTCATGTATAGTGTTGTGCTCCATGCTGGGGCGAGCGCATGCTCATACACCACATACAGATGCTTGTAACATGCGAGTCCATAAAAGTTTATGATAAGGTGTTTACAATCGTACACCAATTGCATAATCTGTCCTGTTTCGTATGTACATGGAATAAGCAATTAGATATTTGATATTCTACTACAAAATTCAATATAATAAAATAACTTACCATTAAATTGCACGAGTATGCAGAAGGGACACCTTATGTTATGTAAAGACGAACAGTCGTATTACAACGTCACGCCACGAACGTACTAACTATCGATTAAGGTGGACAAGTCGCTAAGTATGTGGACTATGTACCAATAGATTACCTCTTCAC
>NW_020187575.1:1902308-1902428 GCF_900000015.1 Plasmopara halstedii | reverse complement strand
ACATGGCCCTGTCTCCATTTGATCGCTTGGTATTCGTATGGAACGCCACATGCAACTCTACATTTTCTTCATGTTCTTGGATCGACATTCATTCTTGTAATGTCCCAACTTGCCAAATAT
>NW_020187575.1:1900763-1902298 GCF_900000015.1 Plasmopara halstedii | reverse complement strand
TAATTAAATCATGGCTGACAAGTCATGAGCTGGAGGATGAGCGAGGTCATCTCCAACAAGACCGTACATGGGTACGAGCGCATGAGAGCCGCCCTGAAGGCAGCCTTCAATTGCTGCAACTGTGCCTCGTCAAGGCGATTGGTAATAATATCACTTTCCCCGGAAGCCGAGATGTCGGGGAACTAACATGGTGTCCGCAGGGTTTGAGCTGGAACCAGGTCGCACCAATGGCGAAATTCTTCATCATCCCGTGCGGGGAAAGCAGTGTCCGACTTGTAGTCGACTTCCTCCAACTCGAGGAAATCCGTTGCCCGGGGTGGGCGCGGTGTGTGGTGCTCAGTTGCCGGGGGTTTGGGATGTGCTTCCCGTGAAGCGTCCGGAGATGGACCATGTGCAGACAAGAAGAAGGGCTTTGACCGCGGGCGCCCTCGGAACCAGCTAGGCTGGGTGTTTTGCGTGTCGTAGACACAGGGCTCATAGAGCGGGTGTCTCAGACACGCGTGCCTCGCATGAGGCGACCGTTAAATGTGAATTGAATATATTCACAATTTTAATCGGGAAGATTGTAACGGGGCTACACGAACCCTTGTATGAAAGGGCGGGTCACACAAGATGGTGTGACCGAACATAGGTGTGTATTACACAATTAGTGTAGTCACACAGTGGTGTGGCTACACCGTAACAAGAAGCCACCACGTGGCAGGATTGCCAGTAGTAATACATATTACTATATCAATTAGGTTTTGCTATTTTAATTAGGTATTACTATATTAATTAGAAAAACCTAGGGTTTAAGATTTGGCGGCTATGCCGCAACGAAAACAGTTTAAAACAGTTTCGTTTTTGAGCAAAAGTATTCGTTTGTCTTGGTAAGGCTTTGATACTTAGAAGTATCGGATTGTGACCCGCTACACTTGTACTGGTTCTTTGAACGGATGTAATGTCGGTGACCTTTACTTAGCTTCCTCTGAGCAAAGAGCTTCGCACCCCCGCTACCCCCGCTGCAATGACCGTCTCTGAGAAAGGAGCTGCCGCCATGACAGCAACAGAATTCTCTTTACTTGGGCACAGTCAGCAAATTCTTGCGACTCTTGAAATGTAAACAAGAACTCTGGCCGCGCATTTGTCGCCTAAACACGACCAGTACCGGCGATGCCTGTTCCAAATATGTGACATACGTAACTACACGTTAACTGCCTATTCTCGCCCACAGCCTTGAATATGGAGACCACTGCCACGACGCGCTGTTGCCCCTTAGCGAGCATGACCAAAACTAGGTTCACGTCAACCTCGTTTACCCACAAAGATATTTATCTCAGACTTTGAATTCTGTGCTCTTGCAGACGCCAGTCAAGGTTGTATATTACATAGCCGGTGGCGATTGCCGACTTTGTTCTTGAGCCACCAATTATGTATTTCTTTCAAAAAAAAACAGAGATAGCAGCCTATTAAATGTGTCTTGTTGTCCCAAGAGCACATAGTGCAGCGGGGCTGCCGTAGCTTAGCGCTTGAGGAAGCGTAATTTAGGTCACCGG
>NW_020187575.1:1900682-1900753 GCF_900000015.1 Plasmopara halstedii | reverse complement strand
CATTTTGTTCCGGGTTGTATGGGATGGTAAACTCTTGCTTAACCTTCATCTGTTGGCATTTCTTTGTCATA
>NW_020187575.1:1900596-1900672 GCF_900000015.1 Plasmopara halstedii | reverse complement strand
TCGATCATCGCTTCTTGGTTGATCTCGATCGTTTTCTTGCTTCTGTCGCGCTTGACTTTAATTCTGAGACAGTATA
>NW_020187575.1:1891795-1893037 GCF_900000015.1 Plasmopara halstedii | reverse complement strand
GACGGTGTTTTGTCTGTGGAGACACCCGTCACCTTCGGAACGGTTGCCCCCTGCGCAAAGCGCGTCAATGTTTTTCGAACTATCGCCCTAGAGTCTACCAGTCTAGTTTGTCGCGGGGACACGACGCCACTCAGTAGGCGCGGGTGCTATGATGGAGGGAAGTCAGCTGTATACTGAGGCGCTGAAATTCGGCTGGGTGACATCGTCACTCTTTGCCTAGCGACGGGGACGCGTATCACGGTCCCGAAGGTTCTTGTGGACCTCAGAGTCAAGCTCCTTGACTTTGACAGCGTGGAACGCTGTCTGGTGTTAGACTTGGATGCAAGTTATGACCTCATACTAGGAATGGCATGGTTGGAACACCATGAGCCACTGATTGGTTGGAGATCAAAGAGCTTTGGCGCTACGCGCACGTCTCCTGGTGGAGCTTTGGCGAGTCATGAACCCACCTCTGCTAGGAGATCAAAGCGCTATTGGCGAGAGTACTGGGCCGAGACGGTCAACGGGTTAGACATTGGAATGTATGAGTTGGTAGACACCAACAGTGCACTGGACAGGATCACGGGCTGATCGTGGAGTGGCACGTAACCCACTGAGCGAGGCTCACGTTTTGGAGCAGTCGCTGCGTATCATGGGTGGCATGGTCGGCCGAGGGCCGAGGCATCGAGGGCGAGGCCCATGTGATGCACGTGAAGTGACACGTAAACCACTAAGCGCTGCTCAAGTTTCAAAGCCGTCGCTGCTTGTCATGCGTGACATGGTCGGCTAAGGGCCGGGGCACGAGGGCGAGGTCCTCATGATGCACTTGAAGTGGCACGTAGACCACTGAGCGCTACTTGAGTATCAAAGCTGTCCCTGCATGCCATGCGTGACATGGTCGGCCAATGGCCGAGGCATCGAGGGCGAGGCCCTCGTGATGCGCGTGGAGTGGAACGAAAACCACTGATAACTACTCTCGTTGCGAAGCACTCGCGGCATGCCTTTGATGGCGTGGTCGGACAAGTCCGAGGCAACTTGGGCACGGCCCTTCAGATGCGCGTGGAGTGACACGGTAACCACAGGGCGAAGACTGCAGGGTTAGCAGTTCTTCATCTGATGTTGTAGATAACATCAGAGCTCTCAAGGAGCGGAAAGTGTGGGTGACACCAGACGACACATAGTGCGTGTAAACCGGTCTCACCGAGACATAGAATCTCTGTACAGAGGTGACGGCGACGCCGTATGCTGGCTGCAAGACGCCGA
>NW_020187575.1:1891648-1891785 GCF_900000015.1 Plasmopara halstedii | reverse complement strand
TTGTACGACCGGACGAGAAGATAAACTCGTCATCGCTTCTGAATGAAGCTGTCTTGGAAGACACCAAGCGAGTGCTGAAAGCACGGAGTGGATCGTCGATCCTACGGAGTCCCTTGGATCCAAACTCTCCTTTAATA
>NW_020187575.1:1864175-1891638 GCF_900000015.1 Plasmopara halstedii | reverse complement strand
GTACCGTATTCTTGTTTGGGTGTGGTCACACCATGCACATCTCGTGTGACACACACACTGTTACCAGGGTACGTGTAATCCCGTTACAACCTGAGTGGAAGCAAAATGATACGGCTTGAAATGCGCGGTAATGCCGACTGCGACGGATTAATGACGCTTAAATCTTACAGTGATGCCGACTTTGCTTCTGACGAGGGAAACAAAAAGTCGCTTCTTGGTGATATCGTTCTACTAAATGGGATAGCTGCGAGCTGGGCAGCCGAGAAGCAGGGTGGTGTCTCTCTCCCGACTATGGAAGCCGAATGTGTCGCAGCATCTGAGACGGCACGCGCTTTCCGGTATTCAAGAGATGCTTAAGAGTTGGGACTCGCGCCGACTCAGTCTATGCTGATGTGTTTGGATAATTATGCTGGGATTCGTCAGATCGAAGGAGAGACTTCGTCCATAAAACTTAAGTACACTGACGTGCGTCTCAAGTTTATTAAAAATCTGGCTCATCGAGGCGTGGTAAGGATGCTCGGAGCTCTTGCATGCGGATAAGCTTACTAAGGCGTTGGACCAGCACAAGCTTGCAGAGCTGCAAGAAATGCATGAATTTACGCTAGGTATGGCGGCGGGGACACGATCACGGGGAGGAGTGTTAGAAGATCGGCTTAAAGCATACGTTGCGCGATCGAATTCCCGGACAATGGGGCGATATTGTAAGATTGCGCCCGCGATGACGCGATAGGATTGCGCTCAATGACGTCATAGGAAAGGCTTAGAGGTAACACAGAGTAGCAAATTAAGGACCTGAACAGATTCACTTCTATACTTGCCTTCTACTCCTCACCTCATTTTTCCAACAAAATTGCACAGTGGGCTTTTATTATAGGTAACGTTTGTCACCAGACCACGACAGGTCGTCTCAAATGACTCACAATGTAGCTATTTAGGTCCATCCGATAGTTTGCGAAGCGCGGTATAGCGGTCCCGATGTAGGTCTGAGTCGTGTTGAAATACAAGTGACAGGACAAAAAACTGTAACTCTTAAATCATGTGCCACTATCATATCGGATCGCGACCCTTTCTTCACATTAGAATTTGAAAAAGCGCTTAAGGATGTTTCTAAGTAAGTGTGTTTTACCGAGAAACCGTTAGAAATGTTGACAAGCAAACACAATTAGCAATTATAAAAGCTCTGCGGTTCGCTCAGCAACGATAACAAGTGATCGAATGTACATGTAAGAATCAGTTAAATGCCAAGATCAGAATAGGTGGGCATGATATGTGTACTCCATACCTGTGTACCGGTATTACTGTATCAAGGTACATGACCACGTCATTCCAGAAAAGAAAATGCAGCGGCTGCTGCTCATCTTTCTGTTGTTCTCCCCAGCAATCAGCCATCGTCCTGATCTGATAAAGGAACTTGGTGAGAATGTTCCTGCCATGGAACTCGTGCATGTATTGAATTTATCCCCTGTGGCTGCAAAGACTCGTGTGCTCTGCTGGGTCAACACATACCACGCCAGCCATGCTACAAGGCTGGACGCTATCAAGCGGACGTGGGGCCGCAAATGCGACAAGATCGTCTTTATGAGTGACATAGAAGACTTGTCGATCCCTACTGTGCATATTGTGTCTCCTCCCCGACATGATGCACTATGGCAGAAGCATCGCGAGATCGTTCGGGTTTTAGTCCGTGAGTACAGTGAGGATCAATTTGATTGGATTTTTAAGTGCGATGATGATACGTTTTTGATCATGGAGAACCTTAAAGCTTATTTAAATCGTCCTGAAATTCAAGAAATTGCTCAAGCTGGACCGATTCTCTTAGGGCACCGCATGACGTTGCAGTGGTGGGAAATGCAGCGACTATTTGAACCATTTGAAGAGTATGACCCGAAACATGTAGCAGCGGTATTGCAAGTGAAAAAAGAGACGAAAGATCAAGGCGGATTATTGTATACTCCCGGAGGAGGAGGGTACGCGATGAATTGGGCCTATTTAAAAAAATTAGAAGCGGCTTTAGATGAACCCTTTTGTCTGCCGAATGATCTGGTACCGGATGATTGGGCCATTTCATTTTGTATGCGGCATTATGGGATCATTCCATTGGATACTCGAGATGAAAAGAAGCGAGAGAGGTTTCATCAGTATGATCCCCACGAAGTATACTCGAAAGTGCATGATGAAGAAGCTTATGATCACAGTATCTTCACTTCGATATACCAGGAAAATAATTGGTTTTCGGATCATAATGGTATTGGATGGCAGAATGGGACGAACTGCTGTGCTCCCGACTCAATTACTTTTCATTACGTCAAGCCACCGCTCATGGACTTGTTCTACGAGTACTATTATGGTGATGAACTTGCTAGTAAGACATAGATTAAGATGAATGTTTATAGATTGTATTCCCTACACTTTCTAAAGAAAAATTGAACTTCTAGCTACAACTAAATGATTCGCAACCCAGTACAATGTCGATATCACCAAAATTTGAACGTAAGTAGATATTCCCAAATGCTAAGCAGTTAGTAGCTTCAGTGTTGCAATTGATACTGCCACGCTTTTCGAGTCCATCGCTTGAGTTCTGTATAGAACAAATCAAAAACATTTTTTTCAATCCTGAGACACTAAGCTCCTAAGACTTACCGCATCTTCAACGATAACATCATTCGAAAAGTTGGTTTGTCGGATAGATATGGCTCCATACGTGGACCTCAAATAGTACATTCCAGTAAATGTCTGACTCTAACAACAGCAATACTATTCATCACGATATTATTATCAAAGTAGTGATAAATTCATTACTTTCAATTGCACTGAAATTTTTCCCGATGCAGACTCAATATAAACAATACCACTGGCAATAATATTGTCAAGTTGAATGTCTCCGGTTACCGTCGCGACTTCCAATCTGCCCATAAAAGCTGAATTTCCCTAGATAGAATGGTCAGATCTATGAAGCATGGAGGTTCTCATTATGTACCTCTATCAAAATGTCTGAACCATACACGTCACCTGCTTCACTTTTTAACGTGACCCAATTTGCGTGTAAGTCGTCCACCGAAATACGCGCGGACAAGCTCTCGGCTTCAATATGACTCCTCCCAGTATTAACAGAACTACGATCAAAGTGTATAGATGACAAAATTGAAAAGACTATACTTCGGACAATAATTGTTAACCAAAGGTATAAAGTACCTTTGAATGTCGGATAGAAACAAAGTGCTTGCTCTTGTCCTGACTTGAAGATCACATTGAGAGAGAACAACTTTTGATACACTGACAAAACCAAGAGCCGAAAATATTGTGACTCTTTTCTCGGCTACCAACAACGATTTGCTCGCATCGATTGTTACATGGTCAATATTGATATCCCCCGTAGCCGACTCGATTCGTAATTCATCTCCGTAAATCTTAAGATTCGAGCACACGACATTGGATTGTACAGTAAAAATACTCAGTCCTCGAAATTTTATCGTCTCTGGTGCATTAACAACAACAGATGTGCTGCTATTGATTACAAGACGTTGAAGTGGGTCTTGTGGAATCTCAATAATCATCATCAATCGCTGGGAAGTAATAAGAAATCATGTTGAAATCACGAGACAAACAAAAGCATTGTCCCTTACCTGGCACGAACCGTCAAGCCACGAAAATAGAGAGGCATCCATCGGCCAAATACTGATACTAATTGTCTCATTCGATATGACCTTGTTATACATATCTGATACCTTCACAGCTTTCTCCTTTGAAAAAGATAGTTCTATTTGTCAATGATCTCTACAATTAGAGCAATAATAACGTACGCACTTTAAAAGAATAATAATCAAATTCAACGCTACCCATTGTTGAGTTTGTCGGCAAGACGATAACTTCACCACGAGAAAATGTATTTGTTAAGCGAATAACATTTGTTTGGGCATTTGAAGTCGAGTTGAGTATAGGAAACGTAGTCGATGCAATCTGACTGCCTATGCTGTTGCACTTGATTGTAAGTATCACATTGGCACACATGCCAGCAAACATTAACATAATAGCCAGCGCTGTAAGCACAACAATAATTCGCATAACAATGCGTTGTCGTCTTGTTGAATTCTCAAAATGATTGATCCACTAAATGAAAAACACATTAGTCATATAATCATTGGCACTTCACCAGTAAACTAAAACCTGTTGGATCATTGATCTTGAGCCTTCCAAACAAAACGTACTACGTGTACCATCCACTGGATCACTAATTATCGCAGTCTGTTTAAAGTCTTTCATACTCTTCTTTTCTCGAGCAACTTGAGATTTCCAGGTTGAAGCATGACGGATAAGTTTATAGCTCGCCGCTGCTACTAATAACACAAAAATACCCGCCAGTAAACTTGCATAGGCCACACTGCATAAATTTGTTCGCACGACTGCTGCAAAGCGATCCCGATCGTATACAATTTGTGACGTTGGTGGTAAAAGTGAGCGAATACTTTCAAAATTGGAAGAAATATTATCTTCAACAAAAGTGCGTTCAATTAAACAAATTGTTGCTAGAATGACCGAACACGTTCCAATAAGCGCAGAAATCAAGTAGCAAAGAGACAATAGGCGACGGTATTCGAAGTTGCCACCAATAAATGCAAGGAGAGACACAAGTAACAACAAGACTCCGGAAGTAAAAATTGCGAATCCTGCGTACGGAGCAGAGGCCAAAATTCGCGTATCAACGATGTAACTACCACCAAGAATTAGAAACAGAGAGAGTGGGCACATGATGATGCTAAACGTCTACAACACAAAGGTGAGGAATAGTTTTAGCAATTTAACAACTTAGAAATTGACCTGCAGAAATGCGATCGCAGCGCGTCGTTCGCCCATTCGTTGTTGTAAAACCCAGCTATACGATAGATGGACAAGAGCGTTGACAACTAAAACGGCTGATGCAAGCTTTAACAAGTAGTTGGTATTGTTCATTAGCTGAAAAGATCAACAAAAGTTGTTTAAAACATTTCAGTACATGAGCTAACGAATGTGTGCCAACCTTTTCTCGACTTTCCACATTGCGTTGTATGTGAGCGTTGCTAAGAAACGTGGCAACATCAACGTCTATAGTCAAAGTAAACAGAAGACAAAGGCCTCCAAGCAACGCAAATCCAAAAGTGGATCCGATCGCGACCATAAAGCTAGCAACTGTCGCTGGTGTGGATCTCCAAACGCCCTATGTAGCCACAATGAGTGAATCAATGATACAATTGTGTACAAACGCACCAAAAATCCAGAGAATATGCTTGCAATTGCAACTAAGCAGTTCAGCAATAATAGCGATCGATGAACGGATGCGATTGCGTACAGTACAAAACACACTGCAGTGCTCACCAATTCGAGCACAAAAATGAAAGCGCCAATGCATTGTGACTTGCTAGTGAATACAGGCGGCACTAACACGTCATGATCCATGGATTATGTGAAGAGATTATCGATGTATTGCACGACTTTTTGCCGAAAGGATGTTGTAGTGGTGTGAAGCGGTTTCGCTTGATTTAACACATTATCTTAGCTACGCAGCTTCTTACCAATATTATGGCAATGCTATTTTCGTATATTTCACAAGCCGTTGATCATGAGGGATTGACACCTCCTCAATTCCATTAGTTGTCGTGTCCGAGCATTGTCTATTAGAGTCGAATAGTCGTGTACACTCGAACAAGGTCTGCAATTTGAAATCACTATGTTGAACATTTTGGACAACTTTGTCAATGACTTGATCATCAATCCAGCCAGCATTTCTGTTGGCTTGATATTTCTAGGTTTGAATTAATGCGCTTGGAAATGATAGCACATATATCTGAAATGCAGGTCAACGTGTAAAGCACTCGCCGTAGCTCGTTCCATTTTGACATTCTCGATCGCCGCTTGCTTCTTCGGCCGGATGATCATAGGATTCTTACCCTTTAGATCGAGCTCGCCGAAAATCTTTTGCAAGCCTTAGAAGATCGCTACTCGCCTGGGAATCTACAACGAACTGACTAACGAGTTTTTTCGGATACTTTGACGGCCTTGTTCTAAGAATTAAAGTCAATTTACTGCTCATCAGATGCAAGCGATGCGTCTTGTGAATTAGCTTAGGATGGCTTATTGCCCTATATTCATGATTAAAGTAATATGTCAGCATGGATACGAGCGATGAAGTGCGTGTACTCAACGAAATTCTGTCATGATCTCTGGAGCTTAACACCGTCATAATGGTTTTGCTATTCGTTTGAAGCATGTCGAAATTACTTTAAGCTTGAGCTAGTGCGAATGACTTCCCAGTAGTTCGAATCAGATCAAGCGGTCTGTCGAGCTTCTATAGAAACAAATCCCATTTTTCGCAGTGAAGTAGGTGCATAGGACTTTGAGTTTATGTAATTTCTCCCTTTGTCATGTACTCGTAAGAATAGATTTTGAGAACTTGTCCGGGTAGACGAAAAGGCACAAATCAGGCCGCCTTGGCTGGGATCTTATCGCAACTATATTTGGCAAACAATAATCACCACTTTACCATTCTCTGTCAGCGGTGATGACGACGTCGGTCTGCGGAAAGACGCGTGTTCTGTTTCGAACACACAGGTGTACATTGATTTTGACCCGAGCATACTTCTTCGCAAAAATTTCTAATACAACAAAGGGTAGTATTCTCTAATGCCCATTCCTATTACTTTGAAGTAATTATCGCATATAGAAATGAACGAAGCGTCACATACGATATGAAATGGTCTATAAATCCACCCGCAAGTCTTACTTTGACAGGTTTTGAAGACCACCACTCATGCCGCAATCCTGTAACTCTTTCAGAGGCGTCTAAGAGAGACCATTCTATGTATGTCTCATTATTATTGTGCAAGTAGTTAGCCACACCACGCCTCCCTGTGGGACAGAGGCGCTGCCCGAATCTAGGAAGCTTGGACTATGTGTTCAATTTATCATTGTCAAAGAAAAATGATAGATATAGAATTTTACCGATGCAAAAAACAAATCTTTAGACACTCGGGCACCACACGCAAATTTTCTGTGGGTTCCATCTCCGCTATTCATGCCGTGCGCGATTATAGGTGAGCATTACTTTGAAATTAGCTTGTGCAATAAGCCATGTGGCTTAAACCAACGCGTAAACCGAACGTTAAGCGCCGCAAGTGTATCAGACAGTCTATTGGCATACTTATTTATAACCACAAGCTGGATTGTAACAGAGAATGTCAGTGCCAAGCTATAGATATAAAATCTTCAAGACGAAAACCCAATCACGAGCGAAAGCGACTATAACGTCGTACTATTCTTTTAATGAGGACAATTGACGTGTGACTCAATATGAGATTTTGGAACCAGCCTCATTTCATGACACCCCCCTTTCCAATACGAGGGTAAAACGCATGGTGGCATTTGTCACCACGTCGTATGCATCCTTCAATTATGGAACCTCGATTAGCAAAGTGTTTGAGGATTCCCGTCCCATTTCTTATATAAGGGCCAAGCGAGCTAAACATATAGCGAACTATTTAACGACGGATGATGAACAAAGCTTTATGGTTCCCGCCGTGCAACTTCGCAGCTTTAACCATCTTGTAACTCTTTGAAAAGATCCTTTAAGAAAATATTTTGAGATTAATGAGAAGCTCCGACAGAAACCTTAAAACTTTTGTCGACTCCGTTCTCTCCACTTACGAGTGAAAGCAATTTCGCCACAAAAACGGAAAGATGTATAATTTCACACAGTAGACGTGTCCTACAATAGTGCTAGGTATTGTGGCAACGTGGCACGGGTAAGTCATATCGGATTCTATCGGGAGAGACCAAACTGTTTTGATTTTCAGTCGGTACACGATGTTAACGCCATGGCATCTTTAGGTCGAGATTGCATCTCGACTCCAGCTCTAGGTAGTGACATTATAAAAATGGTTGATATTCTAAGGTTGATTCGTAAGAACCGTTTATACTCTAAATAGTTTCCTTGCTGCACGATGCACGATATTATTGGCTTCTTTAATGCCTCCGAAAAGTGTATATTCTCAGCGACAGCCGCACGCCATTCGATGCTATTGAATTTATCACAATTTGTAAATGGTTTAAACGCCCAGCGCATTAATGTTGGCGATCAAAATATTTGGGCTTCAAGCCGCATCTATTTGGAATAAAATCGGACCTTTTGAGCTGGGCGAAATCGACATCAAATAACACGAGGTCAGGAAGTATATCGTTTTTCGAAAGTGATCCACTCAAATTGACCTATTCTCATGAGGTATAGGCTGGATGAGCGTTTGCATAGAGCGGCCCTTCATACTTTGCAACCGAAAAAGGGGGAGACGAAAGATGCAGATATTGAGCACTGCCACAAATGTTTGCTCGACGGCCAAGCGATCGCTTTCTTTCTTTCACGTAAGGATGAAGTTCATTGCCTCCAGCATGCTCGTAGTTGTTTTAACGTCATGTTCATTGCCTCCAGCATGCTCGTAGTTGTTTTAACGTCATACCGACTATTGAGAATGCTCCATATTTAAAGCAAATTACACCCTCGAATGATATGGGGTCAATGTGAAATATCTCGGTGTAAGTCGCAACGGTCTGGAAGTCTTGTAACCACAACGTCATCAGGAAAAGCTCTACCGTCATCGTGCGATGAGGGTTCCCGCTCTTTCACATCGTCTGCTAATCTTTGATTCCCTTGACGGGTGACAGGAAACTTGAGCGCACATGGCATACCTCATTAAGTGGCTTGAGCACCGGTGACAAATGTCGCATAAACACTTTGAATGCCAAGAACGCCTCTCTTTAGAGGTTCTGCATGGAAGTGCCGATTCTCGCGCGCGGTCTCCTAGATTGAAAACCACTTCCGCGATGGGTTGTTGCTCCGAATTAGAATGGCTGATTCATTGCCACCTCAACTTATCTCACCACCACGATTAAAAAAATTTGCATTCAAAGAACTAGATACTCAATATCAGCAACCTCGCGGTGTGAGCCAATTGCTTTCACCGATGTTCGGCTGGTTGCTCTTGGTGGTCGCAGTCTCATAGCTGGTGGGCGCCTCCAGGCGAGCGATTACCGCTTTTGGCCCTATGTCCGCAAATAGCTTTCTTTCTTCGGCACCAGCGATAGGAAGGAGCTTGATAAGTGCGCCAGGATAGAAATTTAAAATTTATATCCATCATTACAAATACTACTTTTGATCATGGCTGTTGCAACACGGTGTCCAAGACCTCCTATGATTTTGGTGTACCCAGAAATGGAAACCAGAGTTGTGTTGTAATTTAATCTTAAAAGCTACATATATATCTGGATTTAAGTATGATATAACCAAATTCTGTACCACCATGTGCAATAGCTGAGCTAATTGTACGAGGCTAATAAATAGCCCACGTATCCCATGGACGTACAACATAGCACGGTATATACCTCGTCGTAGATTTCACCTTGACTATCGAGCTGAACCAGCAAAGAGCGACCTTTACGAGACTTGCCATTGAGAGTTTTATTGGATTCGTCGTGGCGGCACATCTAGTCGCTCTACCAGTTTGCGTGCATTTGATGCAGACACTAGTTATATTACACACGCGCTCACGGAGCTCCACAATCATCAATTGGATCTGTAGGTGCACCGAAATGTTAATTGGATCGCAGAAGGTAGCTTGCTACAAGAGACTGTGGAGATGTTGTCATATCTTCAATAGAGCGCTTCGCATTCGTATGAGTCGTGGGAGCGAGGTTGTGGTACGGCTTTTGTAAGCCCAGTTTTCGGTTCCATTTCCTTCCGACATTTAAATCGCCGAATGTGACAACAGATAATTATTACTACTCTGCAAAAGTTATTTCAGACTTTAGTTATATGCATTCTTTCAGTTGGCTAAATAATTGATCAAATAAACTCGGAATATAGATCAAAGCCATCTACGATGTCTCTCTACCTTCTGCAATTTGGATTGGAGAAAGTATTTGATGCTCAATCCTGTAAGTCGGTGATAAGCCACTAAGTCTACGAACGTCAAAGAGTAATGTGAACAATCCCAGAAGGCTACAAAATACTTGAGCTCCTCCAAATGTGACGCAACAAATGCCGAGTTGTCTATAATTGTCCCGTGCTACGCGTAGCAGCTCGTTACGACACCAACCACGACCGGTGACAGGGCAAAAGGCTTCAGACGTCATATGGTCACACTCAGAAATACGTGTAGAGCAAAACTTGCCCCCAATCGCATTCACATCGTTGACTGCGGTCTCAAGTGTAGTATCCCATGATGAACGGGCACTCAAAAAAGCACTTAAAACGCTGGACTGGAGATATCCGCAGCATTCCAGTTGGTTCTGAGTACTTCGCCACGTTAACTTACTCTCTTTTACTTGAGCGTGTAACCTCGAGATGACGTGCGTTTCCAAAATAATCACTTGATCATTCATAAACTCGTCGTTTTGTGCCTGCGCCACAACGCGAACAAGCGATAATGCCATGGCACCAGCAATTATGACGATAATCGCTCCGATCGTTCCTAGTACGATAAACTATCAAGAGAGTTTAGTGCTTACTTCATGCTTGATAAAAGTCAATCTTTGAATTTTGACGCACCGTTCCAAGCGCATAGTTGCGTCGCCCTTCGGTAACGAGCTTCTTGTGATAAAGTAAACCGTAAAGCCCGCAGCAAGACGCTGTAGTGATCGCTACACCCCCATACGCTGCCATGTCAAACGGTAGTGTCGGAGTCAAACTACCTCCTTCTTTACAAAACAATAAAAACAGAACGAGGCAGGCCAATAAAATGCCAAACAAAATCGCCACTACCGTCCAAAAGTACAGAATCGTCTCAATATGTCGAGCGCTGGGGAACGATGCAGCAGCATTGCGTACTTGAAAACGTTGTGGTACTTGTCGATGCACTTGTGGAGGCGATAAAATGCCACGTGCTGGAGATGGTCGCTTCGGGCGAAGCTGGGGCAGCACTGACGTTCCACGTGAAGTAGTTGAGGCTGGGGGCATGATATGAAATGATACCGCATTTGATAATCTGGACACTGAACACGGGCAGTTTTCTTTTCAAGCTATTTTCGACATTTGATAGATCGCTAACGATTGATTTCTAGCAGTACTCGAGTTTCCGAGTAATAGCCACAGCATGGTACGCTCCTATGAGACAAAGTGACCATGAGTTGAAATGCAGAACATGATTAAACATAGTGGCGGGTGACGTACCACAGGCGATTTGAGCAAAATCAAACTCATCCAAAAAGTCAATTTTTTTAATCTCTGCATCGTCTTCAGGTAACGATGCTCCATTCCCAGCTGCTGGTGAACCCCACATGAAAAGCTGCCCCTGCGTATTGCACATGGCTGACGTGAACATACCACACGAAATGTTGTTGATCTTAGAGAATGTTGGCGTTCGAATGATTGTTGGAGAGAGAATAACGAAATCCGGTGCGTTTAGACATTCCGGCCCTAATTGTCCTGCTGCAGCATCGCCCCAACCGTACAGCACACCATTGCTTGTGGTCGCTAGAGTATGGTATCCTCCACAAGAAATGAAAGTCACAAGGACTTCTTTGCTTGGTGTGTCATCTTCACTAACTTGTTCATTATTTGACCATGGACCTGTGACGAGTGTTGGCTTCAAGCAATTATCGCGACTATTGTGACCCAAAGCTCCTGAATGACCGAATCCCCACGTGAAGATTGTTCCATTTGTGCTTAACGCACATGAGTGACACTCTCCAGCATCCATCGCGGTAATAATGTACCCATCAAGACCTTCTACAATAGCTGGAAACTTTTCGTCTGTTTCGTAGCCGGTTCCCAATCGGCCTTGAAATCCTGCTCCAAACGCAAACACCTGACCTTTGCGGTTTAGTGCCAGAGTGTGTTCACGCCCACATGCTACTTTTGTAATGTTAGTCAATTCGACTCGAGACGGGTGTAATGTACTGCCTGTCTCGCCCGTTCCTAGTCGACCAGCTTCGCCCCATCCGAAGCCAAATAAATGTCCGTTTGCAGTGACGACCATAGTGTGTTCCCGACCACAGGAAACATCGACGATGCCAGCGGCAACCCCTTTAGCAGCAATGAGATTTAAGAAATAACTTACGGGTTTCGGATCATGGCAGCTTTCTTCCGTTCCGTGGCCTAAACGACCACATTCACCATGTCCAAATGTGTACAAGAGTCGATCATCGGTTATTAGTGCAGTGTGTCGGTAACCACACGCAATCTGGACAACACAACGTATTGATGGTGGAAAGGAAAGGGTGCAAATACTAGCTGCAGTCTCTGGTCGAGGTCGAAGCGATGATTTCATGTGAGGCTCTCTGCTAATTTGAGCCTCATCATCTAGTGACAAACCCAGCGGGTTGCCCCACATCAGCGCGAATCCTGGTACAGGGCTCTTGCTAATAGTTTGATGAAGTGTGCTTGGCAGTAGACTCACGATGTCATTGTTGTTCGCCAACGCACATCCAGCAACACGTAGAGAGTGTGTAGCGAATGGAGGCAATAAAAAACACTCGATAAACTGAAGGACATCTCCTCGAAACGAGTTTATCGACGGTGTTGTCGAACTCTGTGATGTTAAGCCTGATATCTGATTCTTTCCTGTTCTAGACACATTCAATTTAATGCTGTCATAAGGATCAGTATTCTTAAATTCGCGCAGCACTGCTGTTGTCGCTGCAAGAGTTATCGGATTTTGTCGAATATGCTTGATGCGACGACAGTAAGCGTTTGCAACAGTCATGCTAGACGTCCACAATTGCTGATATTGCTGGTCTTGGAATTTATCTCGTAGCGATAACTCAGCGCTTGATTGTTCACTACGTTTCATACTGGCTGTATACAGAACCGAAAACAGCGGATGAGAAGATGAATTTTTGAGAAATTGAGAGGAATTTGCCGGTCGATAGAAAATTTTTAGCCATTCTTGAAGCTCATTGGAATCGTTTAAAGCGTTAACTGGTTCAATTCCAGTACACATAAGCTCAAGACATAGCAATACGAGCTTATACTCTATCGGAAAAAGTGCCTTGCTGGAAGCCATTCGTTCGTGTGCGTTGTGACAGTGTTTTCGAATACTAGATAGTGTATCTTGGTTATCTGAAAGGTGACGTATATAAATGTCAGCGGCACGTAAGGCGAAGGTTAAAAGCACACGAACTGAAGTTAAGTCTTGCCACGACTGGATTGCGTTTTCTAATCGTGTTAGGTGGGAATGGCCTATACTTTGACGAAAAATGGAAGAAAGCGTTCGATAATATTGTGTCCATTGCATCGATCCGATCTTGTTTATTTGTTTTTCGGGATTTGGCAATGCTGGTTTCAATGTTTCGTACAACACTTGAAAAAAATGTAAATGACTCCAGAGTAGATTTTCATGAATGTGTATCGCAAACTTTGGGTCTTGATCCTCGTATTCAAACGAGAGGTCGGCTTCAGTTTGTAAGAATGGTAGCGACATGAAGCGATTTTCGTGAAGTTTCGTTAAAATCGAAGGTATTAGTTGAGCTTGGAAGACGAATAGTAAGTTGTTAAAAAGTATAGATGGGCTCATTCTTAACAGATCACGGTACTTATCGAAGATGACGCCTGGGTTGGCCACATTACTCAAGACATGTGGATCCATTGCAAAACTTGAGGAGAATGCTCCAAGTAAATACAAAATTGGGCCGTCGATGTTCCAAAATTGATCACCAGAGCACTCGCTGACGACGCATGGTAGGTTCTTGTGGAAAAGTCCGTGCATAATTGAATTAATCAATCGAATAAGTCGCCATTTTCTTGACTTCCAACAATTTTTTTTTCCGGTATCTTCATTTAGCATTTGATATCGAAACCAATTTTTTGCTAAACGAGCAACGATTTCGCTTGCTACGAGCACTTGAACTCCTTGTTGCTTGTGGCTGCCTAAATAATGGAATACAAGCGGAAGAAATCGTACATTTACGCCACTTTCACGCATCGTTTGACGAAGATGAATCGTATCGATGACGTATGTGCCGAGAGTATGGTCAGTCGATTTTGTTGCTTCATGTGTCAGCGGAATCGAGCTCAAAGATGAAGTTCGCTGCTGAAGGCGAGGTTGAGCGATTGATCCGGATTCGGACTCGAACTCGTTCGATTTCAATGCTGCTGATGACGCAAACACATCTCGAGGACGAGGCATTGATGACATGGTGTTTGAGCGCATTAAACGCATACCTTGAGAAGTTTTTTTAGTTGGATCTTCGAATTGCCCATCTACTTCACATCTGCAAAAATCTCCAAGTGTCAACAGCTGCGCTGCGAAGTCTTTAATGTGCTGTACAAAGAGCTTCTTCACGGCATCTTCAAACTCGCGTGCTACCTGCATACTGGAATCGAGAGGACGAAGTTGTCCGATTTGACTGCGAGACAGCGTAGAATTGGAGCTTGTGAAGTTAAATAGTGCAGTATTTTTCTTGACTTCCTGCAACTTTTGAACAAGCGAACAGAGGTCCATCTCGTGATTTCTGACAAAAGCTTCAGGTAAATCTAATGGCAGCTTACTATTTTTTGTATCAAATGTAAAGACAATATCTCCAGTCAGCGGGTGGCTACGATGTGAACCACTTTGCAGCAGAAACTTTTCACTTGCAAAGTTCTTGACTGGGCAGCTTTCACTGTTGAGTTGGTAATACACCAGATCCAGATACGGAATCCACGTTGGCTTTTTTGTTGCAATAAGCTCTTTCAGATCGTGAGCTGACATCAGCTCGATTTGGCTGCTGCTCTCACTCACACTATCCGCAGCGCGTACTAAAACTCCATGAACCATCGAGGAACGCAGCGAATTAACCAACACATCGTCAAAACGTGAATGAATTGTTACCAGTGTAGATGTGGATGTTTGGCTAAGGAATTGCCGGACTACAAGCTTTGGGAGCTCCTGGTAAGGAAAGAACTGAAGCAATTTTGCTTCTCGAAGTGCCACACTCAAGTCTGTCAGATCCCGTTTATCGATCGTCATGAGTATCGATTGGTCGATTTGCAATGGCTCGGCTATAGCTACAACGTTCACGTCTTGTATTGAAAAGGCAGAAATAAGTGGAAATGTGGGAAGTCTTACAAGAGCTGCTTGGAGTAAAGATGGTTGTTTCTCCGAGAGAAACACTTCAATAAGAGAGCGGAATTTTGAGAACAAGGTCATCTCTTTGGCTAATCGTTTATGTCCTTGCCAACTTTTCGAGGCAAATTGTAAATGGATTCCTGCAAATTTCATCTCGTCCACATCATTTCGTTTGAAATATTTTGATCCACGACCACAATCGTTGTCTTTACTTGTCTCCTTTTGTTGAGAGATATCAGGTTTATGACCGTGTGCATCTCGTTGCTGCACGGATGATAAGAACATTTCAGCAAGAATCTCACTGAAAAGCTCAAACTGCAACCAAATCTACACAACAAGTACAGTCAATAAAGTAACGTCACTCGTAATGATAGTAGACGCACCGTGTGCAGACGCCGCAATCGTCTTTGTCGTGACAGGATTGGTTCTTCCTCATCACGTAATGCTCTAGCACACCAGTCAACAAAATATTACAATAATTGTCAAACAAAAACATTTCATTTTTCTTACCGCAGACAGAAATTCCACTCGCTATACCAATCTCGATTTGTCATCACCGACACAAGTTCCCATCGATCTTGCAATCTAAGCGTCAGCATGTGACGCAGATTTGCCATCCACAATCGTCGACCTGCACTATTTTCATCTAAATAATATAATCAGCTCTCTTTCAAAAAAATAAAAGATATTTTCAAAGAAATCCCACCAGCTGCCTCCATCATACCGCTTAGCCACAGTCGAGCATCTTCAATCGCTGGAAATCCAATGGCCATCTGTGCTGATCCGCATTGCAGCTCAAAGTAGAAATACCCACTTCCTTGTACAATCGACCCCGTAAATGTCGTCTATAACGAATAATTGTAAGAAACTTCACCTAAAGTATCATTTTCGTCAATTTCTCGCACCTTAATCAAATCAATCTTTTTGGATTTTATCCTGTAAGTCATTAACATAGAAAAGAAACGATGAGATAGTCAAGCTCTGAATATATTTCAAGAATGATCTGTATATGGAAGCCACTCACGCGTTTGTGTTTTTCTTGTATACCAAAAACCCATCGATTGTTACAATTGCCGCTCTTTAGACCATAAAGTTGGTCATTCACTAATCTTTCAAGATTTTAAGTATAATCATTAGATATATACCGACTGTGCCAGGCACGTAAAAAGCCAGCGTTACGCTTCCAGATCTTGCCACTTAAGCGCGCGGGTGTTGTCTCGGACATGATAATTGAGGGTTGCTCGAATGTCAAGCGACTCGGCGCAACTGTAGCGCAACTTTGGTGTATATGTATTGCTTATTAAAATTTTAAGAACACATTAATATTGACGAAAAGATGACAATTTTTAACGAACTTGTCAGTCACCCGTTACTTCATAAACTCAACTTTTTGCGTTGATTGACTTGTGTTGATCTAAATCGATTTCTACTTGCAGATTGCGGTCTCAAAGAAACGCGATAAGCTTCACCTCGAGTGGGTTGACGAGCTGGCGACGATGAAAAGGCCCATTCCCAGACAATCTGATCATCACCTCGCACTCTTTATCATTAAAAAATAGTCAGAATTCATGAGATTAAGAAGATATCAAAGTATAAAAACTCACTTCATCAACCGCGTCTTGATCCTAGAATCATCGTTCACAATAGCGACAACTTTTGGCCAGACGCTTTTAATTAACCATGCGCGATCTTGAACCGATTGTTTCTCAAACAGGTCGTCACGTAGATGATCTGATGGATAATAGCGATCAGGTCGACGTGTACGATCTAAAAGACAGAAACGCACTTCCTTTACAAATCGATCGACTAATTGACGCTCTGCACGATAAAAAAGGAATTTTCGGTAGCTGAACACCAACATTGTGCCCAATGTAATGGCCAGCATAATCAGCTTAATGTGTGAATACAGTTGGCGTTTGGCGCGGCACGACCATGGTACGACATTCTCACTCACAATGAGCTGGCTTTGATCCTCAGTCACGCAAGTATCCCCGAGGTTTCGCAGTGCCATGTCTAAAGCGCGATTAAAGACATATTCCCGAGGCAGTATTGACACAGCTTTTCCAAACGAGATTGTTTCTGTAACGAAAGCCTGTACATCAGATAGCAGGACATTAATTAACGCACTGTGTTCTTGTTTGAGTCTAGACTTGATCCATCCACCTGAACCAAAATTACTCCATATTGATACGTTCTCACATACATTTTTCGCAGCTTTCTCAGCGACAAACTTGTAGATATTGCGTGCAACACGATTCAGATTTTCTTGAGCTTCTTGGTCTTCCGTACACAGTTCGGCGCGTAATGTAAACGGCGGCGCGCACGAAATAACAGAACCATTTAGACAATTGCCAAACACAGGACAAGGTTGACATGCTGGTCTCGACGCAAGATTAGTGTTTGTATTTGCACCGATAAACGGCTGCAGGGCTTTTGAGCGATCAAAGTCATCTGCAGGGTCAGTTAGCACAAATGATTCATCAATCGCTTCAATCCATTCACTGTCGCAGTAAGGTAAAGGGGTCTCGAGTATCTTTCGTACAAAAGGAGCGGCCATTACAACCACACAGAGTAAGACAACACCTGACAGTAACCACTGCATAAAGTGCCGCCAATTCATGTGTAAGGCCTTGCTCAATCGATTGATTTTGCTCTCAGTCGTCTCTTCATCCGTCTCGGCCTGTTCTAGTTCAAGTTGTGCACGCTCATCTACTCGCACCTCTCCAGCACCCTTTTTAATCGCTGAATGTTCCTTTAAGTTCCTCTCAGCTTCAATGTCGTGCAGTAAAGCTGTAAATCCTATATTCTCATCACGTAGCTTCTGCTGATCCTTCATGGCCGAATATTCCGATCGTATCTTTAACCGTCGACGACGAATAGCCTCCTGATCTCTCTGCTCACTGTCTGTTAAGGTTTTCTCGGTAGGAAATCGACGCTTACTTCTTGGTGTACTCGCTCTCAACATTGTTGCTAAAATTTCGTCTCCTTCCACCATGTCCAGATTTGTCATATCTGACACAGAAGCTAGATCGACGACTTCCTTGACAGCTACCGCCTCATTCGGTTGTCTTCGGTCCACTTGATTCACTTTTGTACTCTTATACTTATACGGCTTTGGACTATTTACTGAAGGGTCTGCATAGCGGCTGAAAAGTGTGAGCTGCTCCTCCTTTTCAGGCTTCAATTTGCTTGCTCTGTGAAGATTCGAATGTTGAGGCTTAAACTTCGACCGCGTTGAGACTGAAGACGCAAGTCCTAAAGATACTGGTGCCGGGAGAGGATGATGGCGTCGCCGCTTACTGTTAGGAAAGACTGTGGTGGTGGATGGCTTACGCTTCATCCGTGTGGACGGCTTGCTATGATGCTCCATTTGGTGCGTCAACACCAAATGTCTTTTTACCTAATGTTGCTATGAATATTTAGTGTACCAAAGCACGAATTAGAGTTTTTGATCGTTATTACGCAAGACAGTTTTTTATAATTGCAGAGGCATAACGACGAATTATCTGAGTTTAATTAGCTTCTAATTGGCATCAGAATCAATCATTCCAAACTCTGATTAAGTCCAAATCTCGCCGTCAGTCCCTCGACAACCTCTCAATCGTAGTTATAAATGATCTGAGTTGATACATAGACGATATAACAATGATGCATTTATCCTTGTTGCGCTTAAATATGTGTTATCAAAGAATGCCAACCTTTATTTATGCCCCACTAATAGCGCACTTTTAGTTCAATTCTGAGAGTCATCTATGTTTGGTCAGTGGAATCTACTTAAAGCGTTAGCTCCAAGACTTACAAACAGTTTGAGACGTAAACTCTCAATGTCAAGATAATATTAAACATTTGATGAGCTTAGCATTTTTCCTGGTGTACATGATCGCACTACATTGCTTTTTCACCAGTTTTTGAGTCAACCAGCCACTCGAAAGTTGACGTGGTGGCTCTAGCTTTAACCCCAACACAAGGAGAATTCTACCGTAGTGACTTTCACTTGCATGTTATTAAGCGCGTTGTGGCCTCTGTCGCACTGCATTTCGTTGATATTCACTGGGATCTTTGATCTCCAGTGTTGAGGATTTCCATAGCAGTGACAAGCACTTGTTGCTTCTACCGGCGCTTGTCGTACATTGAGCTGTCTATCAACTTAGATGACTGACAGTTCGCGGCATCAAACCCACTCCGTTGTCCCTTGGTCCTCGTGGAGCGGCCGGAATGTCACAGGCTCTAATTTTAGCGTGTCTGCTCTCGACTGCAACGCCGCTGTTACGACTGATCAAACTCGCTGATACTGACGAGAGACGTGGTTACCAAGCGAAGACGGAAGAGACAACGCTCACAGCGTCGAGCTATCTCACCCGCGTCTTCATCTTGGCAATGTGCTCTGGTGCATCATCAGCTTCCGTCATTATTGTCTAGAACAAGCGTTGACGATGAAAATCAATGTCACCTTTTGAAGTACGACTTCAGTTGCGTCCATGTTTTGTGCGGGCCGTCAAGAAACCGTACCGAAGGCAGCTAAAATTCTCCACTACGAGACAGACGATCGATCCAAACGAACTCTTTAATAACGTCGAGTGAACCAGCTCGGTGTCGCAGTGTTAGATCGTGAGTTTCCTGACAACAATCTCCCACAAGTCACGTTCCATAAGCACATCTGCATCTTGGGCTCCCATGTGTGAAAGTTCGTACCGCCGAACTTGTTGAGGTGGTTGAGAGCAGGGAGTCCCAATGAAATGGCGGAGTCGTAACATCAGAATTATCAGGGCTTTGGCTCTTTAGGTCACATGAACAGTAGAAACATCAATGTAAATTAGATGAT
This sequence comes from Plasmopara halstedii, assembly GCF_900000015.1. NCBI lineage: Eukaryota > Oomycota > Peronosporomycetes > Peronosporales > Peronosporaceae > Plasmopara > Plasmopara halstedii. The sequence goes on along the minus strand of NW_020187575.1, from coordinate 1,871,751 downwards.
TAGATCTGACTAGTAGCTGCCCCCAATTCTTTCATTGAGCCCGTTAGCACTTTACTACTTTCTGATGTTCAATCGTTACGGATATGCTACCATTTACATTTACCAGAAATTATACTGGATTACTGTTTGGCAACCATTTTCATCTGTTGATCGTCGCTGGTCGGTGAGACCTAATAGAGATTTGATTTCATTCCTTTTGTAAAGCAGTCAGTCGACTTTACGGTAAAGCTCTCTTTAGCCTCGCAATTTGCGGAATAAGCTCATGAAAAGCGACATTGTGGTATATGAAATGTGTGAGACATCACGATGTCGCATTGGGGGAAAAGTACTCATTTTGTATGGATCTCAAGGCTCTGTCACAGTGAAAGCATCGTCATAAAGGCACGATTGTGTTTCACAGCTCTAGTTGTAGAAAAATCGACAGATTAAACACAAGTTTTAGATGACGTGACGCTGCTTAATACTTTTCGGGGTCGATGTTGCAGTTATATGTTAATTTTACATAATATTTACATTTACTCGCACAAAAAACGAATTCAGATTAGCTTAGTGGTGGCTCCTCTCTCTCTCTCGATTGGGTGTTCGATTTTCTCGATGGGAGAAATTTAATTCAAGGTGATTAAAATTTATTGTGGGGCACACAGTGTGAGTTAACATCCCCGGCCATCGGACCATATTGTTCGTCATTACGGCCGACTAATTTGGTATGGATACGGCAACGTTAAAATGATGACAAAGGAGCATCATTTTTTCGGTCCAGGTTTATCAACAATTCAACAGCTTTACAGCCGCGGTAACACCCTCCTTCACTACAGCTTCCATGCCCACTAAGGCGAACAAGCGCATCAAAGAATACCTTAACGGGGAAACTACTACCACTGGGAGTTCGTTTTAAGAATTACCCTGGCAAGAAAGAGTCTTCTTGGGCATGTCATGGCCGTCAAAGATGATAGCGATATCACACGGATGTGCCTTGTGAACGACGCCAAGTTACCACGTATTTTGCGCAAGGCGTTTAGCTCGATCATCAGACCAAGATACGAGCGTCATGCTGACATATAGAATACTACGTATTTTTTAATACCACTCAACATTGCACGATGACGCGTCAATTACGAGTTCAAGATGGAAAGTGGTTCTAGCATAGTGGAGCATTTGATCTCTTTGATGAACTAGTGATGGTCTCTAGATAACGGGAGAGCCAGTAGACGAGCCGTGCCAGATAGCGGTACTTATTAGCAGCTTGAGATCGGAATATGAGTTGGTTTCATCATATGTGGGGAATGCGATGAGATTATCAGCGATTGAAGTCAAAATGAAGCGAGCGGAGGAATCAGAAAAGCTGCTCGGAAAGAAGGCTATGTAGAAAGCCTTCCAAATGCCAGAAGTTTGAAGGTCGACAGAGCAGCTTTCAAAGTGAGGGGCTTTACGTAATAGTGGCAAATGCTAGCGCTTTAATTGTGATCAAGATGTTTTTTGAGGCGGATTTATCCGACCAAAAAAGATTTAGCAGCGAGGACGATTATTCACAGTGGTCGAGGGACGATCGGCGAGATGGTTTATCGACAGCGGCGTCACGAGACAATCCATTGTGAAATCCAATTTTTTGGTTAATCGTACATCTTACTTGATCTCACGCAGGTAGGACATTTTCGAGTAAAAGAACCTCCGAGGCAAGAATCAAAGTAAATAGACGGCAAACAATATTTTCAAGAGAGCCGGCAAGGTGAAAATGACTGGCTTAGGTTGGATAGGATCGTTTTATACACCTCAGGGCCTGACAGAAGATTGTTGTCTGATGACGAACTTGTAGACTTGGAAACAGTGTGAATTTTTGCGTCCGTAGTGTAAAGCAATGGGTAGCGACGATGCAAAAAAGTGACAAGAGGTCATGGAAGTTGAGCTCGTCTTCCATGAGCAAAATCAAACATGGACAATAAAGCCACGAAGGATGACCAACCGCACAATTGGATCACGATGTGTGCTTGAAAAGAGATGTAAGCGAAATGGCATTGTCGAGCGGTACAAGGCTCAACTTGTCGCTCAGATTTTAGCAAAGGTATGGGATTGATTTCTTGAAGAATTTTTCCTGGTGCCAACATGCCTTTGGTCTAGATGATACGTGCGGTTTGTGCTGAATGCGACTATCAAATAGTTAAGCTGGATGTTGATACTGCTTTTTGATAACTTGTACATTTTTTGCACGTTTGGCTTTGTGGTGACAATGCTAAGGGATGCCTGTGTCAACTGAACAAGGCAATCATCGGGCTGAAACAAGCAGCCAGTACTTGGAACGAATCAATAGATTGTTTCGCTGTAAGAGTTCACTTCAAGGACTGCGAAGGGTACCAGTGCGTTATGATCAAGCAATCTCCGGAATGTTCTATCTACGTTGAACAATATGATGATGACATTTTTGTCACATTAAAAAAACAAGGACGAAAATTAATTCGGTCAGGGAGCACTTAACAATACAACTTTGGGTGAAAGAGCTGAGAAAGGCAGAGTTCAATTTGGGCATAAAGATTTACAACGACAGGTCAGTTTAAACAGTGATAATTTAGCAGACTCACTTCCTTGAGGACATGGTCAGGTAATTCGGTCAACAAGATGCCAAGACAGTGAGTCGAAGTTGTCGCGAACGCAACCACCTACAGTAGGAGATGGTGTTTGGCGATGCGCTCAATGCCACATGAATTCATGATATAATGTAGGACATATGAGGATCCTGGAAATCAAATGATTAATCGCTCAAACTGGGACAGAAAGGGACCTAATTCGATAACCATACGATCCAAATCAAGGCAACCAAAGCATGGTCAATAAAGTAGTCATGCAAACACGCTCAAAAGCACGACTGCTTAACCAGCTCGCGCCTAGGTAGGTTGCGATAGCTGGATGATTTAGACGCCCAATGACCGAAAACCCTCACAGTGTGATGAGGGGTACTTGACCAAGTCCCAAAAAGGGCCAAATAGCGATACCACAATCCCGCGCTTGAGAAAACTTGTGTGTACGGTGGCATAAATCTCTACGTGCTCAACTAAATGCTGCATATATGATATCACAGCTCCCACATCTCCTCGAGACCGTCTGAGTGCAACTTTGAGATACATCAAGCTGACTTTCAAGTCAATTGCAGTGGGGCTGCCGTAGCTCTTTACTTAGAAAAATGTAAGCTAAGGTCACCGACCTAGAGTTCTTTTCAAGAACTAGTACAAGTGTAGCGGATCGCAATCCGCTACTTCTAAAGCCTTAACCAAGGAAAACGAACCCACCTGTTCAAAATCAAAAACTGTGGTAATTGTTTTAGTTGCTGCAGAGCCGCCAATATCTGAAACTCTAAAAAATTTTAATCAATATAGTAATACCTAATCAATACAGCAAAATTTAATTAATACAGTAAATTGAGTAACTACTGGCAATCCTGCCACGTGGTGACTTTTTGTTGCGGTGTAGCCACACCACTGTGTGACTACACTTACTGTGTAATACACACTTATATATGGTCGCAGAATCTTGTGCGGCACGCTCTTTCTTACAAGGGGGTGCATCCCCGTTACACTCTCCCCATTAAAATTATGAAATCCCCAATTCACGTTAAACGTTTGCTTCATACGCGACTCGCGTGTCTGGGACACCTTAACGTTTATTAAGAACAACTTTGAACCTTCTCTGATCTATGAGCCCAGTGTCTACGACATGCAAAACATCCATCCTAGCTGGTGGCGAGGGCGCCCGCGGGCAAATACCTTCTTTTTCTGCACAGGTGCATCGCCGGATAGTACATCTGCGGCTTCCCGTGAAGCACATCCCAAGCCCTTAGTCGACTGAGCGCAACACACCGCGCCCGCGCCGGGCGGCGGAATTCCTCGACGAGGGGTTGGACGAAGTCGACTACGAGTCGGACACTCCTTCTTCAGCATGGAATGATGAGGTAGATGAAGTGCGCCAACGGCGCGACGTGAACCCTTGCATATACCATGTCCGTTCCCCACCTCTTGGTTTCCGGGGAAAGTGGAAATATCACCCATCGCCTCGACGAGGAAGATGAAGTGCGCCAACGGCGCGACGTGACTTGCGAATACCATGTCTGTTCCCCGACCTCTCGGCTTCCGGGAAAAGTGGTATTATTACCAATCGCCTCGACGAGGCACAAGAGTAGCAACTAAAGCATGCTCACAGGGCGACTCTCCTGCGCTCGTATCCACGTTCGGTCTTACACCCTCGTGTGTCATACGGTCTCCGCTCGGCGGATCCTTCTACTGAAGCGTAAGGAACGATCACTCGATCGTTAGGCGTCAACGTAGTCGGGCCTCCGGCTACTACACAAGCTGAGCTCTATCAGCAGAAAGCTCTGCGAGCTCGCTGTTTGGTACCACAAACGATGCCAATAGATCGACTCCGCGCTCGACTTCGAGTTCGAAAAGATGGTGCTCCTGATCCCGCAGTGAGGACAATTCCTGTGGTGCTCACCTTTGGCAAAACCGCTGCAGACTGAGCAATGGGTGCAGCGGCACCAGAAACTTTCTTCGCTGTCTTCTTTACGCGAGGTCACAAGAAAGTATACGTACACGTTAGGCGCCATCTTAGATTTGAGTACTCAGGGCGCAACGCCGACTTCCTGCGTATTGTCGCCCTATCACATTTAGGACAATCCATAACGCTCCTGCGAGCTCTGTAGTTCTCACATGGTGAGTCTACGGCAACAGCGGCTCAGAGCCATAGCTAGAGCTCAGCTCACAGCCCTCCATCTTTTTGATCTATTGCCGAGAAGCGCGGTGCGCACGACGACACGAAGCGTCAAGCGCCATGATCCTTCCGATCATAAGCGTCCACGACGTCTGGGTAGCCTTGCCGAAGTGGCACCTCGAATTCCCACAGGTTCTCGGAGTTTGGGTATCCCCGTCACTTAACAAGATACTGGGTTAAACCCTGTCGTCGACGTCGACCCACATGACGTTCCACGTTATAATAAACGCCACCATTCTCATCAAAAAGAGTCGGCGGCGGACGATGATAACTTGATCGATCGCCGTCCGGTGACTCGAGATGCTCTTCGGGCTTCGGATAACAAAGTCCGTTGACGTCGGCATTCTGCCGAGCATCTTTTTGAGGTCGCCCACCGCTGTGCGGAAGATCTCGAGAGCCTAGACCACTTTGTACACAGACTGTTTGAGGTCTATATGGATCTGTCGGAGCGGCTCCTAGCCGTCGAGCAGACGTCAATTCGTGCAACAGTGGAACGCCTCGCGGCTTTAGAAACGGATATTGTTGCACTTCGTGCTCAGAGCTAATTGCTGTTTTAATTCTAGGTGACCGAGCGCCTATGGGCACCACCCCGCGTTCACTTCCACCAGATCCCGGTAAGGCTTAAGTAAGCCCATATTAAACACCGGGTGGGTACGCAGCCTTTTCGAAAGGTTTAGTGTATACTTAAGGACTCGCTTGGACACGACCTTAAAAGTTCCAGTACACCGTGGACGGAGTTTCGTCTAAAAGACAACAGAAATTGCAGGTGTAGGAAGACTTTTAGCATAGTATAGAACCAGGTCCCCGAACTGAATGTTTTCAACATTTCTTCTTGCTTTTCCGCCGATATACCCCTTCTGCAGGTTTTGGCGTTCAGCTATCGCATCGAAAACGTACTCAGTCTGGTAGACAGGAGGTGTCCGACTTCTTTACGCACGATATGTGGGCTGACATCATAGCCATTCGGCTATCCCTCCCCCACCAAGCCCTGAGTCATGGGATGGCAGCGTCAGCGGGACGCGAAGATTAACAAGTCCGATCTCGTAGATCGGCGTATAGCCGGTATATGGATGCGCTGCATTGTTCAGAGCAAACCCTCGAGTGGCAACATAGCGCCCCAGCGCTTCGGCGTCGAAAGCGCGGACGCTGCGAAGAACATTTTCGACGACGCGACTTTTGCGCTCAGCGTGATCATCGGTCTGCGGATGCTCCGCTGTTGACATGTTGGTCAACCTGGCGCCCAGCACTTGAAACGTGTAGACCGAAACTTCCCGGTAAAGCGCGGGTCTCTATCAGAGACAATCAACTCCGGGAGTCCATGTTTTCAAAAGACATGATTCACGAACAGCGTCACTTTACCGACACCGTTTGTGGTGTCCGACACTATTGCAAAATGAGCCATCTTGCTCAAACGGTCCACAAAAACCGCTACACCCGTATTGTCCGCCGAGTCCACTGGCAGTTTAAACAAAAGTCCATACTCATGGACTGCCAACACCCTGAGATGACCGGTAAACTGACCGGCGGCGCTGCCGCATTCGGAAAGAGTCCCACCGTCCGACACGTCACACACGTGCGCACATATATGAATGTCCACTTGGATAGCTTGGGCCACCAATAAAGACAATTCACATTTGTACGGCTTCTCACGACCGAGATGACTACGAAGTGAAGTGTCGTGGGCCTCATAGAAGATTCCTGAGGAACCACAATTCGTGGCGTATCCGTTGAATCGGTGCTAAAATACAGCAATCCGTTGCCCAACTAATATCTGTGTAACCTTGCGCACAAACACGTCGACAATTTCTCGTCAAAGTTTACAAACTCCTTGCTCCCGAGAGCCTGGAGCAGCGCTACACATATATTACCACCCGCGTGTGCGGCGTGGATTAAGTTCGTCGTTGACGACGTCACCGTCACATGAGCAAGCTCATAGTCCGGTCTGCGTGACAACGCATCGGCCAAAGCATTCTGCTTTTCTGGTACTTCACCGCGAAGCTATATTCTGCAACGAGTGAGAGCTATCTAGCCATCCTCTGTGAGAGGCGAGGCAACTGAGTCGCAGTACGTAAGGATGCATAACCTGTGTAGCTCACAAACGGCTTTGAGCCATGTAGATGCACCTTGAACTTGACAAGTGCATACTTCATTGTCGTGGACTGGGTAGTTCCTCTTTGCAGCCTTAAGCCGGCGAGATTCGAATGCGATCACTCGATCTCGCCCCCTGCGTTTGCTTGTTACAGTGCACACCCGATGACAAAGTCCGAAGCGTCACTTACGACACTAAAAGGACGATCGGAGTCTGGCAACGCCAGTATTGGTGTATGAAGGAGGCTGTCTTTGACCCTATCAAAAGCCTCCCGATGCTCGGTGTCCCAACAACATTCCGTGTCTCTCCTAAGAAGATTAAATAAGGCTGTGTCATTTCCGCAAAATTTGCGCTATACTTATGCAAGCAGTTGGCGAGACCAAGTCGCTTGCGTAAGTTCTTTCAGTTCTTTGAAACCGGCAAGCCCACAATGGCCTTGACATTTTTAGCGGGATCCGCTCGAAGGCAATACTTTCCAATAAAGCACCCTATAAAGAAATTTTCTTCCGCGCTAAAGATGCACTTACCGGCAGCTTATTCTTGCGCATGCACTCGAGCACTGATCTCGAATGTACGATGTGGTTAAAGGATGTACTTCATACATCCAACCATGGGTGTTACCGATTGCTGATGAGAGCGTGTGATATTCCTCTGACAGCGGTGAGCACTCCGAGCGGCATGCTCTGGGAGTGGCTGGCGATGCCCCGAGGGCTGTCAAATGCACCAGCAAGATTC
>NW_020187575.1:1864067-1864165 GCF_900000015.1 Plasmopara halstedii | reverse complement strand
CGTGCCCGGCACAAAGTATTGTGTCACGAGACAATGGCCTCTGCCTCGCGAGCAGTGCTAGGTCATTGATGCCTTCTTCGCCGCTAAGGCGAAGGTAA
>NW_020187575.1:1863808-1863986 GCF_900000015.1 Plasmopara halstedii | reverse complement strand
CTGAACAGCGCAACGATGCCGGCCCAGACACCAATCCCACGTAAGGATGTGTTGCTAACAACATGGCCGGCTGCGTGCTGTATAGCGCGCTGGATCTGGTAATTGGATACTACCAGATCCTGATGAGAGAGAGAGATATATTCCTCTCACAGCGGTAAGCACTCCAAGCGGTATGCTG
>NW_020187575.1:1861809-1862012 GCF_900000015.1 Plasmopara halstedii | reverse complement strand
CAAGAGCGTCCGCACAGCGATATGCTACTTCAGCATGACGCTCAGCGGAGCTCCGATTTCGAAGGACCTTATCCTCAAGGGCTCGAAGAGCATCACGAGTCACTGGACGGCGGTCGACCCGGTCGTCACCGCCCGCCACCGACTCTTCTCGATGAGAACGGTGACGTCCACGTCTCCAGGGTTAGATCCAGTATCTGGTGAAA
>NW_020187575.1:1861583-1861799 GCF_900000015.1 Plasmopara halstedii | reverse complement strand
CACACGCACGTCCACTTCCTTGTGGCTCAACTGCAGGTTATGCAGTGAGGAAAGTTTCGGTACCGTTGCACCTATCGCTCAAAGAGCGCTTCGTCATCTTTAGCGCTTTCGCCAGGGACGAGCAGTACAGGTATTGTCCGCATTGCGGGTACACGATAGCCACCTCGTTGAGCACTTGGACGAATGCGATAACCGTTTAAGGGAATTTTTTTTGGG
>NW_020187575.1:1861434-1861573 GCF_900000015.1 Plasmopara halstedii | reverse complement strand
CGCTTCCTCAAGCGTTTTACTACGGTAGCCCCACTGCAATTCCGCTCTAACATTCAAGCCTACAAGACCCAAACGTGACCACGCATTCATGTCGATCAGCAGCTGCTTGGAGTGAAGCAACGTCTTAAATTTTACAGCG
>NW_020187575.1:1860629-1860746 GCF_900000015.1 Plasmopara halstedii | reverse complement strand
CGCATCAAAAACACCAAGCTCGTTCAAAAGGGGATGGAATTGATGCATAGGAAGGACGGGTACATAAAGCTGGGTGAGAAGGACAAGAAATGGAAGCCTAAGATGAAACTTAAATAC
>NW_020187575.1:1860516-1860619 GCF_900000015.1 Plasmopara halstedii | reverse complement strand
ACTGAAGCGGTGGAACTTCTCGCGTCAAATGCTGCGTGGGACGAAACTCATCAGAACTCAAGGAGACTTTATTCAGTATCTGCGACTCGTAATCCCAATCTCC
>NW_020187575.1:1854938-1856351 GCF_900000015.1 Plasmopara halstedii | reverse complement strand
GGCTCGCGACACGCCACTCAGTGGTCATCTCGGTCGTGAGAAAACGTACAACTCTGTGTTCACCACTCTTGGTGGCCCAAGTTGTACAAATGGACAAGCACATATGTGCGCACGTGTGAGACGTGTCAATAGGTAAAACCCTCTTCAAATGTGGCTGCACCGCTGGCCAGCTTACCAGTACCCAATGGGTGCTGGCAGGCCATGAGTTCGGACTTTGTGCTTGCCTGCCGAAAGATTCGGCGGGCAACACGGGGGTCGTGTTATTCGTAGACCGGTTGAGCAATATGGCTCATTAGGCGGCGGTGCCAGACACCATCGACGGAGTCCGTCAGCAACGCTGTTTGTAAATCGTGTTTTTCGACGACACGGACTCCGACCCCCGTTTCACGGAAAAATTTTGGTCGACTATCTTTAAGGTGCTCGGCACCAAGTAAGATATGTCGACGGTGGGTCATCTGCGGGCCGATGGTCAAACAGAAGGGTGAATCGCGTCATCGAAGGTGTTTTTCGCAGCGTTTGCGCTGAGACGCCAAGGCATTGGAGCGCCATGCTGCCACTCGTAGAGTTTGCACCGAACAGTGCAGTGCATTCGTCTACCGGCTACACGCCATTCTATGTGAACGGGCTGATTCATCCTCGCGTCCCGCTGACGCCACCATCCCATGGCTCAGGACTTGGTGGGGGAGGAACAGCCGAACGGCTTGCTGATGTCAGCCCCTCACCATTGACTTCTTGTCTACCAGACTGAGTGCCCTACGACACGTTCGCGATGCGATGGCTGAAAGCCAAGACCTGCAAAAAGCATATGCAGATGAAAAAAGAAGAGGCAAAGTTGAAAGCGTTAAAGTCGGAGACCTGGTTTTGATAAACTCTAAAAGCCTTCCTACACATGCAGCCTCTGCTATCTTTCGGACGAAGCTTCGTCCACGGTTTATTGGACCGTTTAAGGTTGGGGCCAAGCGGAACCTAGCGCATACGCTAAGCCTTCCCAAATGAATGCGCACCCACCCGGTGTTTATCGTGGGTTTGCTCAAGCCGTATCGGGATCCGGCGCATGTGAACGTGGAAGATTGCGCCAGAGCGGATCCCACGGGCCCTCGGCCACCCAGAAGCTGAACCAGCAACTAGTTCTGAGCACGGAGTGCAACAACCTCCATTTTTTTCTAATAGCGCCAAGCGCTCCACCGTCGCATGCCGCGACGCATTCGCCTGCTCCACGGCTAGGATTCGCTCCGACAGAGCGCGGTAGTCCTCAAGGTGAGGCAGCCGGCGCAAGTCGTGCTTTGAATCTTCAAGAGCGTCCGCACAGCGATATGTTACTTCAGCATGGCGCTCAGCGGAGCTCCGATCAAGAAGGACCTTGTCCTCAAGGGCTCGAAGAGTAGTTCGAGTAACTGGACGGCGGTCGACCCT
>NW_020187575.1:1854186-1854928 GCF_900000015.1 Plasmopara halstedii | reverse complement strand
TGCCCAGTCGCCGTGGACGCTTTTGATCGGAAAGATCAGGACGTCCCGCGTCATCAGATGCCCCGCGCTTCCCGGCAATAGTCAGGGAAGTAGAAGGGCCATGAGCTGAGCTAAAAAGGTGGCCATGAGCTCTTGCGGTCGGAGACACAGAGCTCGCGGGGGCATTAAGGATTGACCCATACGTCGCAGGGCGACAATCCGGGCGTGTCTTGCGTTTGGCAAACTCAAATTGGAGGTATCGCTCCACACGCACGTCCACTTCCTTGTGGCTCAACTGTAGGTCATACAGTGAGGAAAGCTTCCGGTGCCGTTACAACCATCGCTCAAAGAGCGCTTCGTCATCTGTAGCGCTTTCGCCAGGGGCGAGCACTACAGGTACTGTCCGCATTGCGGGTACACGAGAGCCACCTCGTTGAGCATTCAGACGAGTGCTATAAGCTTCCAATGGAAATTCTTGTGGAACCAAGAAACCAGCTCGAAAAGCTTTCCGTTTGGCAAGCCCATCTTCCGTTCTGGCCAGGGGCCCAATGATGTGGACGCGTAACGATCGAATTACCGCGTTTTTCGCTTCCACAGCAGGATCTGCCGGGCGAAAGCCATATTCCACACGAGGGTCAATGACTGGCCGTGGATGGGCGCGCTTCAAAGCCGCCTTATGGGCAGCTTCCAGCTGCCGCCTCTGAGCCCCGTCGAGGTCATTGGTGGTCACACCACGTCCCTCGGGTGACGAGAAGCCAGGGAA
>NW_020187575.1:1836888-1854176 GCF_900000015.1 Plasmopara halstedii | reverse complement strand
CGGTGGCTGGTACCGTCAACCGCGGTAGTGACGTCATTGGCGCTGGTCTTGTAGTAAACGACTGGTCGGCTTTTTGCGGCCTAGACACCACATCGACTGAGATTTCAGTTGTCGAAAGTATCTTTAAGCTCCAGAATGCTCAGCCAACCAGCATTGCTTCAACCATGCGGAGCGCACTCATTGACTCAATGACTTAGCTGGCAGCAAATAATTGCGAAGCGGAAAGGGAAAAAGTCGATATCTAAGTCAAGCAGACACAGGGTCAAGATCATGGTCTTGACTGTGTTTATTTAACCACATGCTTCAATAGATTCTTTGGCAACCAGATTAAATTTGTTGAGTTCGTTTCTACAGTACTACGTTTTTCTCATGTTTGGAGGATCTGAACTTACACTAGTCGACCGAGCTAATGTGGGCTCCTGCAGCTGTGCGATCTCATGGAGAATTTCATCCAGTTGACGCTTAAATAAGGCGATTTCGTCATTTTTGGCATGGATGGCTGCGCGATGGGCACGTTCGCAACTTAACTGTTCCAGATGTGTCGACGTCAGGGTGCGATCTATTACGACTTGAAGCTCGGCCTCCCGCAACTTGTACTTTTGCTCAAGAGTCGCAATCTTTAGGTCGAGAGATCGGTACTGGACCAATGACGGCGTGCGTGGTAGCTTCAACTCATTACGCAAAGCCAAAACCTCTTTTTCAAGATTGGGTATTCGCTGTACCTGTGTTGTCAGACAATGATTGCTTTTCTCGGCTTCGTGAAGCAGCTTCTCGAAACTTTGCACCTCGCGTTGAGAGCCCGCGAGCTGGACTTCCAGAGCGGTGGTTTTACCTGTAAGCTCAATAACTTGCTTCTCAAGTTGATTGATTGTGTGAGAAGCAGATGCATGCTCGCTGTTTCGTGCTTCACGAGCTGCGTCCAGGTCCTGCTTCATTTGCATTAGCTCTGCTTCCTTCTGCTTGTCAGCATTTTTCAGCTTGGAAGGGCTATTCAACACTATGTGCGTTTTATCAGTCTCCGATTTAGGCTCTCGACCCAAGTTAAACGTTTGCACAGCTGTCAACGAATGTGCCAGTCTGGCTCGTGCATTTTCGCTATCTTCCAACTGTTTCTTCAAATCGTCAATTTGATCTACAAGCTCTGGCTTGTACTTTCTGTCTTCTTTCGCAGGCGAATTATCTACAGATGAATAACCGAGTTGCCTTTCAGCTTCTAGCTGTTTCACCCTTGCTCTCTCATCCTTTATCAGTGACTCCTGTTCGTGTAGCTGCCACTGCAAGTTCGTAATTAACGCAGCAGAATCAGCATGCTTTGGAATTTTTACCTGCTGATTACTCTTAATTTGCTGTTTGCGCAGAGATCGATATTTAGCCTCCCACTTCCGCTCCAATTCTTTTATCTTGTCCGTATAGAATTGTCGTATTTTCGCCAGTTCTGCGTCAGAAGTTCTCGCTCGAGCCGTATTTTTAGACGTAAGTCCATACCCCATTGTCGCCTTTCTCAACTGTTTGAGCTGCTTCTCCTGCTCCGTCAGCTTTCGTTTATACTGCAACAAAAGCTTCTCTTGCTGCTGACGAAAGCTTACTAATTTTTTTTCGCTTATTTCATGTTCTTGCTCTATCTCGTGAGATAATGCAACAATCTTGTCCTGGTACTCTTGCTCCAGACAACGGATCTTGGACTCTTCATCTGCACGACGTGTAGCCAGAATTAGATTTGTCAAGCTGTCTGGATGACGTCGCCGCATTGCTCCTTCAACTTCAGCGAGCCGACTCTCCAGTTCTTGTATACGTCGAATATCCATCGGTGACCTTCGATGCGACAGAGAAGGAGATGGTTCACTAGCTTTATTGTTTGCCGGAGCTATGGAGTCTCGCGACCGTGCAGCAACCTGCCGACGAAGCTGTCGCAGTTCATCGTCTTGGTCATCCAGTAATCGCTGATTCTCTACGTACCAATCCAGCTTTTTCTGTAAGACAGCTAAAGCCTGAAAATGCTCTTTCTTGACAAATTCCAGCTCTTTCTGAAGCTCTCCAGCATGTTGCGCTTCTTCTGCCACTTCAGTCAAAGCAATACCTTCGTAACGACACTCGAGCTCGATTTTGGCTTTTTTGACACGGTCTAGCTCCAAAGTCAATTCGTTAAACTTCTGTTGGTGAGATAACCGAAGTCCAGCAAGTTCCTCCTGAAGGGACAGAGCATGCGCTTCTGCCGCGAGCCGACCTTCTACTGCAGCACGATACTGATATTTTTTGCTAGTAAAATCACTACCCCTATCAAGCGTCGCTAGCTCTCCAAGTTGCTTCTGTAATTTCGCGACTTGTCGACGCAAATCTTCATTCGCTTCATGGATATTATAACGACAATCACCTTGCACTTGTTTTAGCTGCTGCATAAGACGCTCATTCTCCTTCTGGAAGGCAGCGATCAAATTATCTTGAGTTTTGATCTCTTTCTGAAGCTTTTCAAAAGCAGCTTGAGATGAATGCGGCAAACTGTACATCTTGATGCCCTCAACCTCTGCATCAGTCACCGTTGAAGCGGTGCGTTCGTTGCTCGCTGCATTTGCTGTGGTTGCCTTGATGTATCTTTTTAGCTGCAAAATATGGCGCTGAGCCTGCTGAAGACGCAACAGAAGTCCGTTTTCTCTTGCCGTCTTAATTCGCCGTTCTGCATCTCGTTTTTCTCGTACATTGACGGAAGTACGTACGAATTCGTCGATTTCTCGTTGGATATCTTCATTCTCTGCCGTAAGATCTGCATTAAACGAATGTGACAGAGGCTCGAAAATGGGAGAAGGGAAATCAGCTACATCCATGTTTCGATAGCCTCCTGCTACTTTAAACTCAACAGGATGCACACGACCACTCAATGGAGAAGTTAATGCCTCTAGACTTGGTGGGATAGGCGAAACGAAGCGCAGCGAAGCAACTTGGTTCTCGATCTGCAGAAATTTGTCAGCAGCTGAGGGCAATCGGTAACTTTTTTCGATTACGGTCGCTGACTGCTGAGCAACAGGTCGTATTGATTGCTTTGAGTCAACCACCGAGGTACACAATGTAAATTTCTGTATTTCTTGATTATCGTCTTCAATGTCATCTAACGGTGGAGGGGGCGGTGGTAGACTCTACACCAATACATTTTTCAGATTCTTGAGGTTATTTTGCAGACACTAGCATACATATCGTTGACGTACGGAAGTAAGAGAAATTACATCTCTGGACGAACACGTGGCTGTTGTTACGGCTGTTGGATGTACAGTCATAAACTTTTCCGTAACGGTAGGATTCGCTAAAGAGTTTTCAAAAGCGTCCTGCGTCTCCAGCATCAGCTCATGTGAAGGACCTTTTTCTCCAACCTCTGCACCGTTTAATTGTGTGCTGGAAATGCCGTAACTTGCTAGTAGGTCACTATTTTTTGAGTCCATACCAACAAGCAGGTCTGTGGCAGCAGGGAGGTTCTGGGTCTCTACCTCAATAACTTGAACCGATTCCGAAGAAACATTGATTGAAGCTTTGTTTCCAGCTTCAGATTCCTCTTCAAACACATCTTCTTGGTAGTTGTCACTGTCATCAGTATTTGGTGTCACGTGCTTGCCGTCTTGCGTAGAGCTGATTGTATCACCTTTGAAATTGCCGCAGTGATCCAAATTTTGTGCCTTTTGTGCTTCATCCTGAGCTGGTTCATACGCGTCATCACAAAAGCTATCACCATAATTCGCATCTTGTGTTGTCTCTACTTCGTCCTGGGCTGTAGTCTCAACCTGAATAAGGCAGCTACATACTTTATCACGCAAAGACGCGATGAATTTCAAACAGCCGCACCTGTCCTTTTATCTTTGTTGACGGACTTTTTGGTTTCGTATCATCGCTGACCTTTTGACATAGCATTTAGATGATTACTAAGGTTGCTTTCTACCCACAGGACGGCAGCAGTTTTGCAAACATACCTCGAAGTCTTCATCGTCATAGCCGAATGTGTCGCTTTTGGACAGATTCAGTTGCGACTTCTGGGCGTCCACCTTTTCCGAATTGCTGTTTTCAACGACTTCGGACTTAAGAAAGGTCATTTCTTGTTGCTCGTAGCGCGATGGAGTTCCTAGCAATGCAAAAGGCTACTAAGTGAGGGCAGAGATGACGATTCTCAAACGTTAAAGGGACGTACTAATCTCACTTATAAGTGCATCTCGGTTAATAGCAAACTGTCCACTGTCAAGGCTGGACTATATGAGTTTAATACACGAAGTTAGCGACTGATCATTGTCGTAGACTCCAAAACGACACACAATAGAAAGTCTTGGTTGCTCAACTTTTGGCTTCATCGGGATGTGAACCTATTGCAATGAAAACACTCTGGTGAAGATATGCTTTCAGCGCAGAAATATTAGCCAGTTGCAGCCGTACCAGAAAATCTGCAGACACCACCCCCAGAGAATCAGATGAACTGGAGCGATCCTGTTCATTGCAAATATCTTTAATACCATAACTGTCATCTTCCTGATTAGCTTGGTCGATTCTTGGCAAATTTGTATCAATTTTCGCAGATGCCGCTACATTTTTTTCTTCAATGTTCTAGAACAGAGCAGAAGAACTTAACTAAAGAACCATCCAATTGTCTGTCTAAATGTACCAATACTGACTGTGTCATTAGATTCATCATCGTCGCTCTTCTCGCTCGCCTGCCATTGCGAACTCCCTGTACGTTTTAAGATCTCTGCAATTCGATCGTCCATTGAAATTACCGCACGTTTAGTCACTGCTTTGATTGCATAATTATCCGATTGATCATTTTTTTTCTTCTTTTTATTTGCGTTAGAAGAGCGTTTGAAATCGTGATTTTCTGTTGCATTGCCCGAAACCACTTGCAAACTTATATCAAAAGCATATGGATCGGTACTGAAGCCACTTTTAGTTTGAAAGATCAGTATTGTAATTAATACATACGTACCCGAAATTCTCTCGTTCACCGCCTGGTCGCGTGGAGTAGTTGTCATAGTAGCCTGGGGGCTCTTCTTCATAGTCTGAAAGCTGCTTCCTATAAGATTTTTTACCATTTTTTTTCTTGACAGAGCTCTTGGTCTTACTTTTGCTTTCAGTCTTAAAAAATTTACTCAGCTCTGACGACACGAGGGGTCCAGCAGTAGCTGCAGCGACTGCAGAAGCGGACGAGGATGTATCAGCTCCAGCCGGCTTAAAGTTACGTTTTGCTGGCTTATGTAAGTGCGAGTCTTCGGCTTTATGCAGAAGCCTAGGAATTATGTGGGTGCCATTACACGTCAATAATCACGTAGGTAGCAACTGATGATATTGATAAAAGCACAGCACCTTTCAAACTCTCCGTCTGAGTCGGATTCCGACATGCTTCGGTCGGTGATTTTTAGAAAGGAAGTTTTATGTACCGTACAACTATTTCAGTTGTGTACACGCAATATTACGCGGAGAGGATTCGACGCTTATTTTGCACCATGGGGACCGGAAAGAACAATGGTACGTGACTGCAGTGTAGTACCGCTTTTTTATCTTGATTGAGTCCATGCTACCGTGTAAGCCATTTTGGCCGGCTGCACGGTGAAGGAGGTGAATAACATCGTGCTAATCTGAGTATTGTTTCAATATTACGACAGGTGATGGGAACCCTCCGGAGAAAGAGACGATAGAAACACCCCTCCAAAATATGTACAGCTTCTGGTATATCAAGCGCAGCACCGGCAACAAGGCTGTTAGCGTATGACAATGTTTTGTTTCGCTGTAACAACGCATCAATATAATTAGGCAATTTCGCACTGATGCTGCGGTGTTCTCAGGAAAGCTATGAAAAGAGCATTAAAGGGATCGGCGACTTCAAGACAGTAAGAAAGTCGTGACCTTCAGTTTGTTTTGAAATTTGATGCTGTTAAGTAGTGCGTCACCTATAGGTTCAAGATTTTTGGCAGCTGTACAACCACCTAGTGCGGCCAAACGACCTTCCAAATACCATGGACTACCACCTTTTCAAGACAGGTATTAAGCCTATGTGGGAAGATCCAGCTAACCGACGAGGTGGCAAGTGGATGGTCCGCCTTCGTAAGGGCATAGCCTCGCGTTATTGGGAGGATTTGGTGCGTGAATTAACTTAAAATTTGCTTGTTACGATTGAGGACAAATGGAATTATGGACTAGGTGTTAGCGATAATTGGCGAGCAATTTGACGTGGGCAACGAGATCTGTGGTGCGGTTATTTCAGTTCGATACAACGAAGATATCATTTCGCTTTGGAACCGAAATGCTGACAACAATGAAGCATGCTACCGCATTCGGTAGGACAAAGATTTTCACTGAAGTTACCAACTCATTGACGAACTGAAATCTGAACTTAGTGATACAATGCGAAAAGTGCTCAATCTACCGCAATTTGTTGCGCTAGAATACAAGCGCCATGACATGTCCTTAAACGATAACTCTAGTTTCCGCAATACGACCCTGTGGCGCCCAGACAAAAACGATAGCAACAGCCGTGAAAGTACAGCTAATGGTGATCGGGCGTCTTCAAGCGCACGTTACTCACGTGGCGACAAGTCGACAGGGCACCAGCGATCCGGTTGGAGCCGTGATAGCAAACGTTCCTTTAACAAATCCGACAGCAATGACAGTGGCGAGCGACGTAGCAGCAAAACAAGTGATGCAAAGGGCGAAGGTGATCAATAGGAACGAATCAGCTTTCGTGAAAGCAACGGTGGACACTGGATGCTTTGCTGACGATCAATGTGCACAATACGAATTATATTCGCAGTTTTAGTTTCAGTCACTCTTCTTCGAATACGAAAAAGACACGCACCGGGTCCTAAAAATACAAGCCATTCTATTCTTGTACTCAATTAAGTTTGGCATCGAAGAGAGTATGGAGCAGCAAGCTCATAAAGCCCGCAACAAGGGTGTTGCCATCTCGGCACTAATTCGTGATGGCATGTGTGCCGTCCGCAGTTGAAATTCAAATTTCATTAGTATGTCTGACACTCTGTTGTGTAGAGCAAAGGCGCTATCGTCTGCACGACCCTTATCTAAATGCCTCTCTTGAGGAGGTATACCAGTACATTACAACCAGAATTGATCCGATATTGACCCAAGTGCTGGAAGAGGTACTATTGTACCAGCCAGATCAAACTGCAGATTTTCTAGCTCATGCCGTGCGAGGGACTTTGGACGTTCAGAAGTACAACTACGTGGTACGTGGAGAGTGCTGAGATCTTCACTCCAGTTTGATCGTCGTATCTTTGTGCAGGAGCTTAAGCGACAGGTTTATTTTGATCGCAAGGTTCGACACCTTATCATACTGGCGACTAATAATGCCATTCGCGAGCGGCCTACTGACGTACAAGAATTCCTCGCAGCAGTTTTCGAGGCTCGATCCAAATTTTACTAAGGTAGCGGTGATGAATTTAGCAAGCACACAGCTGCCATAAAATCGACCGTCACTTGAAATTTGTGTGTCGTTAAAAGCATTGTGCATCCGCTATATTTTGCAGGGACTTGTAATAAAATGATCAGATTCGTGATGAAATACAATGAGTACCTATTTAAACGAGTCTTATTGACAGTGCGATGACCTACAAATTGGCAAGTGCTTCGCTGGTCGAGCCTGCTACGGGATGCTGTGCACCTTGCAAATTGAGAGTATTAGGTCAAAGAGTCCGCACACAAACGCACAAACGATCGAACCGTACGCTCCACCAAAAGCGGAACAGAGAACTTATTCAGTAACTTAGATATTAGTGTTGCTCTCAATCTCGAAGTATTGACCTTTATATTTAGAATCAAGTCTTGTCTAAACAAATACTCTTTATGTATCTGTTTTATTATTTTCAATAATAAATCTATGTGTGCTGGGGGCTGGCAGCCCATGCACCTCCTTTACGGACTCGCATCGTTTTCATCAGTACAACTGTTTGAAACCTCCGTGTGTGCGCTGCACAGAAGTGTGAAACAGTAGTACACTTGCTGCAACGGGGCTGCCGTGGCTCTTTCGCCTTGCTTAAGGTCGGTGACCTTCGTGCTATATTTAGAACAAGTACGAGCTTAGCAGATCGCAATCAACAACCTTAACGCAAGGCTAATTAACTCTAACGTAAACTGTATTTCTCGGTTTTATGGAAAAAGCCGCCATAATCTAAATCTATAGGGTCTCCTTTCTATTTAGCAAAATCTAATTAAATGTACGACTAATGGCTGTTCCAGCCACTACTGACTTCTTGTTAAGGTGTAGCCACACCATCTTGTGGTCACACCATTTTATGTAACCCACACCACTGTGTGATCACACCATCTTGTGTGACCCAGACCCTTCATCCAGGGCACGTGAACCCCGTTACATTTGCACCCAGTTACACCCTCCCTCACCTAGATGAGGACCACCTCGGGCTTACACCTGATTTTTTTACATGATATTACGCAGACGCAAACGCTAAATGAGCACTTGCGGAGCTGGAAATTTATCTCTCCACCACCTGCACATTACAGTGCCTACCCTTATGAGCCCCGTCCACAATCGACATTCCTATTTATATGACTCAACGCGGCACCGTCGTTAAGCCTGCCGACCTTAAAAACGCTCTTGGCGATAAAATTGAGTTTTTTATATATGAAAATGATCACAATGATTCGCCAAGTCCCAACCCGACAACATCGTTTTAGTGAGAGACATACACCAGAGCTGTTCACTTGGAAAATGAATTTTTAATGCCTCTCCTCATCCGACGTCCTGTGTTTCGCACGACAAAAGTCATAAATAGGTGTGTGCTAAGTCAACACTTAGACCGAACAACTGTATCACCAAACGATTGAACGTTGCTAGTACATAGACCAGTCACGATGGCATAAAATGCCACTCCTAAGGTATTTGTCATCCTTTGACATGTTCGTAGCGATTAGAAAGGTAACACTGTGCCCCGCCAGCATTCAGTAATTCGGTTGAGGACACCCGAACAAAGATCAGTCGACCATGCCGTTCTGTAGCCCGTCATTTTTCATCGGAATTTGCGTCAAATAAACTGGCTGAGTTTACCTTTTTATATGCCTCTCGGCCCAACAAATGATATGCGCATCTTTGAAGACAAAAAGTGTCACGATACTCCCTCCAAAACTCGAGATAACGTCCAGCTCGTTCCCAATAAGCTGGCTCAGCGGGCGGAGTTTTCTCGTTCGATATCTTTCGATAAAGCAGACGTCAACTAGGACGTCCCTTAATGCAACATCAACGTCAAAGTGGATGCTTACCACACATCCTACAGCCCTATTCACCTCCATGATCTTGCTTTTAACGGTGTTGTCGTGCACTTTTCAGATGGAGAAAAAAACGACTCTCAGAGTCTGCGTCAACAAACGTACAGAAGTGAGATTTGTGCGTTCCTACTAGGAGCCGAACCGGGCACCTCTTAGGTTACTACGAAAGTAAGATTGATCAACTATTTCAGGAGTACATATGATTAATCATTACTAGTACTAAATAGATACGTTTTACTGTTTCTCATTACGAAACTGTCTTTGTTGTATGGCGTGCGGCTGCGACCACGTGTACCACGGGTAAATCCTTTCTTAGTTCCATCATCACCATAGATCTAGGTGTTTCTAAAGTAAATTATACTTAAATTACATCAAAGTACACTGTGAATTTTGTACAATTGTACCAGGTATGTGGGGTTAAGTACACAGAGTAAAATGCTTACTTATTTTGACCCTGTCCCACTACATTTAGATTGCACTGGGGCTCACAACTATTTTTTCTTCTGAACACTGCGCAAAAAAATTGACCGCTCCACAAACAATTACAGCGGCTGAAGTTTCACTCCACAATTTGCAACTTAGAGTACCTGCACTTCATATCTAACTTGTGCCGACAGCTTCCTCCTACAGACAGATTACATAGCTCAACAAGTTCCCCGCCAGAAGATCTTAAATAAAATTAGGTGATGATACTGGGGTGTTTTTCGATAAGAACGGTCCCAGTTATTGAATGCAACTAGCCAACCTATACATGCAGTGTCTGTGGTCAATAAGACCAAGTTACGACCACTACATCGGGCATACAAGTTAATTTAGCAAATTCATATACTGGAGTGATAGCCGCAATATAATATAATAATTATTTAATGAATTAAACTGAGCTAAAAATTAAAATTTACATCTCACATATCGTTTATGGTCGTCTCGAAAAATGATTGGGTTAAACTCTCAATACCTCATAGAAAGCTCAAAAACACCGAGCGTTCTATGCAATTTTCTGAAGCTATACCACGATCACACTCTTCGAGTCAGTCGAGCACAACAATTTAAAGTGCAGATGAAGCAACGTCTCAACTATTCTCGGTATCGGAGTTGCAACCTGATCAAATGCCGCGACGCAATACTAGACTATTGGGGTGCTTAAGCTAGCTAGCGAGATGGCAAGCTCAAAAAGCGTCTCTGAGATCCAGCCACAAACGTACGTCAACGTCTGAGAGAGTCACGAGAGCCAATTATGGGATGGTCGACCTCCATCCCATTGCTCGATGAGCAAATGGTGGATAACCTTTCCCGTGGAGCGTTTCAAGGGCCAGCAGGTGCACCAGTGTCATTATCAGCACCTGCTGGAATGGAGTGGTTAATATCAGCTGGATGACTTGCGGGAATATAGAATATCTTCTACAATAATACAAAGCTTTGGTGTTGTGACAAGTTACGCCCTGACGTACCCTTGGCATTTATCTCCCGGTAAAACGAGACACAGCTGCCCAATGTAGCACCTATACATTATTATTAGCGACTGACCTTGCGGTATGATGGAGCCTTTGATCGGTAGCTGTTTCAGCTGTATCATAGAGACGATGGGTGATGTAAGCGCCAGGAAGTGACGGTGAAAAGCTGTCACTACAACATCCGACTTATAAGTTGTTGTTTTGCAGTAACAAGCATGAGACGACGCTCTGACCTGACGGCTGCTTAGCTGAAGCTGGAATGAAAAGGCTAAGACGGGTTAGGCTTTGTGTTTATACCACCCAGTGCGCAAAAAATCTTCAGATACATTCCTCATGAAGGATACCGGATTTTCCGACCGCTGCCGCTCCAAGAGCAAACGGTACTCATGCAGAGCGATTACCTGTGGAATTAGAGAGCGCTTGTGTAGCAACTATTAGTCATTGCGCTCGTGTCGTTTCATTATTATTAAAAAACACACACATATGTACACTTTGAGGGCAGTTGTTCTTCCTCGTCCCAGCAAAGATATAATATACAGTCGCTCTTAAAAGTCTCATTCTAATATCTCGTTTCTACTTCTTCTACCTTCTGAAATCTGTTCAGTGCAGCTAACAGTGTCATTGCTATCAATTTTGGACAATCTTACTCTCGTTTGGAAATTATCGCTTTGGTCCGCATCAAAAGCACTTCTTTTACGTCGCAAAGGTGAATTCATGACTCGCCAATGATCCACCAGGATAGAAGTGTGTGCCACCTAACTTTTTTAACCTCGAATCGACGCAAGGCTCGTGTAGTTTCAGCCATAGAGTGAGGCCGCATCTCGAATCCATGTTTAGGACATATAAACGTCTCTAGCAGTCAGAGTCCACAAATTTCACATTAATGTTCAGCAGATCCTTCAAGAAATTACAAATGTTTCCGTCGCAAGAGGTACGGAGACCGTATCCATTATCGGCATATTCAACGCATTTGCACATTTGTCCTCTATTTTCATCAGTCGCTAGTAGTATGTAATCGCAGGACGCTTCTGAATCTATCAGGGATTTTTGCGACTTCACAAAGCACGGGTCTTTGCTATAAATTTCCAACAATCCTAGAAAACGCCTATCAGATATCCACGGTGTGATTTAAATGTCAGTCGCGAGCGCTCTGAAATCAACATCTCTATGGGGAGTCGCTTGGTTAAGGGCTTGGTCTCATCGACCACAAACTACATGTGGTACAATCGAACCCAATTCGTTTTCGGTTGACCAAACTGCGTCAACTGGCACTCAAATTTCCCCGCAAGAGGATCATCGCTTCTGTTTGAATGGGATTCCAACTTTATGTTCCTTGAAGTCGAAAGGGAAAAGCGAATGCAAGGCGCAGATGCATGTCACTAGCGCAAACGAGACGTCTGCGTGAATAGCGAAACTGCTCGGCGGCTAAGAAATCATTTGATTTTACCTTAACATATCTGGGGTCCATCGCCTCTGACACCAGCACTACATTCCCCCGCCGCACGAAAATTCTGCTTTGCATTAAACTCAACGCCTGCCTTTTCCCTAAAATAGGTAGAGTGGACGCGGAAGGTCTTAGTGCAAGCGGCACCTATTCAGCAAACTTGCGTGAATTTTTGAACCGTTTTCTCCTCTTGGAAAAGGTCAGACGGTCATGTGGTGATAAGAGCTTTATATATATATATACTCAGTCAGTCAGGCTCGTCTTCCTTAACGGGGGAAATTGTAACGCGCACGATAAGACAAATTAGGTGGTGCGAACACCAGCGACATCTGGTGCTTGAGATTGTCCCACGTTGAGAGCGCCCTTATTAACCAAAATTTTAGACGTAAATGCCCATTTTCGCGTACGACCTCCTGGCTTGGAAAATACACGTGCGATAAGCTGTGGCTCCGTTCAGAGATCGGCTCAATATATGGTCATATCAACTTTTCTCATCCACAGGGAAGTCTTTTTTCCTACCGTCTTTCTATGGCCTGGACGTTATATAGAATAGTGTACTAGGCACATGATATCCCTTTACATGGCCACTTAGGTAGAAGGGAGAATCTTTGCTGAATGAACGCTGCGTCAGAGTAGCCCAATATATGCGCATATGCTCACACGTCAGCAACTAAGACCCTTTGACCAATCTGCTTTTTCTAGCAGTGTCGGCAGTTCATCTGTACATCTGATTGGGCATTATTTTTGGTCTTTTAATAGACGCGTCTGATCGTATTGAATCAGTGCTCTTTGTGGGCCGTCTTAACAAGATGGCAATGCTGCTGCTGCCATCGGTAGTGTAACTAGTGAGGAGACAGCCAAGATATTCGTCGATAAAGTGTTTCGCCAACGGGGCTTGCCAGCAGCCACTGTACCTGCTAGAGACCAGCGCTTTACAGCAATATTTGTCATAGGTGCTTGGAGCTCAATTGGATAGGTCAACCACCGACCATTCGCAAACAAATGATTCGATGGAACGCGTGAATGGTCTTTGGAGTGGATATCTTCTGAAGAACTTGCATGGATAGATTGCAGATTTGGAGCCAATTGCTCCCACCCATTAAGTACCGCCAAGATGTCGTTCCGGTCTTCGTGGGAAGAAGGCTGTTGTTTCAATTCCACTAGCTGATATAATTCGGCTACACTTCGATTCAAAATCAGCAATTCGATCTCAATTTGGATAAGCATTATGCGCAGTGTGTGCAACGCTGTAGTTGAAAGCCAAGACAAACAAAAACAATACGCCGATTATTGCGGCACAATCATATGTAACATGTCAAGGATTAAAAGGTCTTCCTAGGATCCCGACCAAAGACCGCAGAGCTAATGTGGAGATACCCCGTCTATCCCTTCTCCAGGAGGCTCTCACTTCAAACAACATCCTCGCTACGTGAGAATCGGACTCTGTGTGCTTTTCTACCGGCGATAACTATAGCGACACCGCACCATGAAATTCAGACGATGATCATGTCTTTGGTATCGAGCAGGGCCTGGTTTAAATTCTCGGCTTGCTTCAGTACAAGTGCAAGTGTCGTGTTTACTATAGTCCAAATCACGAGTGAGTTGCTTGTCGCGCTGTGTGCAGCTTCGACAGGTTTCTTGTGGGCCGTTAAGAACAGCTGGAGCTGTTATCTATTGTGACAATGCTTGTGGAGAGTGAAAGAGACTGGGTTTATCGATCCATCGTGCCAGATCTTGCGGTGGTGAAGGACGGATTAGTGGAAGGGTCGGGCTTTCAAGATATGATTAATTGTTTACCCTTGTCACGATGAGATGGTGTTGCTAAGTCAGCACTACCGAGTGACGAGATCATTGTGCGGAGAAGTGAGGCTCCATGGGTAAGTGGCGAAAAAAAAATCAGTCGTTAATGTAGTGACGGGGCAAGTTTAGGGGTTGTAAGTATCCCCTCAAGATGTGCGCAGGAAGTTCTAGACGGTGAGATCAGAGAAATGGTACGATGGGTATCGAAGGTGAGCTCGTCATTTGTATAGATGAATCGGTCACATGCAAGGATCTGAGTGCGAAGGGTTGGATACCTATCCACACACCTATAATTTAGGGTAGAACATATCACAGCTATCGTTCGTTGAATGAATATCACAACGCTGTGACGAGAGAACCACCACGCGTGATAGTCCTGGATAGGGGAGTGCATCATAAAGTTGGCTTAGATCCCGGAACAAATATGCGTCATACGGCATTGACGTCCCTGAGCATTTATCAATTGCCGGAGAGAGGCAGCAATATTCAGCTCGCTGCAGTGAGTCCTCAGAACACGGTGCTCTGGGATTGGTTGTTTATGCTACAAGAACTTTCAAATGCACCAGCATTGTTCAATCGTCTGGTGACACAGGTGTTTTGATCACATCATGTCGATGCACAAACATATTTTGACGATATATTTGCTTATAGACTGAGAATCAGGGAGTTCGGATTTGGAGAATTACATCATACACTCTCAAGCAGTGTTTATGTGTATGCGTTTAGTTAAGCATTTCACGAATCGTTTGCTTGGTGCCGAAGAAATTCCGTTTTCCTTGCTGCATCGTTTGTGGCAGGGCCTACAAACAGGTTTTGCGACGACAATTGTCATTCTGCTGTGCCTCTGTTCCAAAGGACCAAAGGAAAACAATGTTTGGCCTAGCCAATTGCTTGGATAATCAGAGTGCAAATTATGCCAACATGGCGCGGTCCCCTCACCATACTCTGTAGAGAAGATGACAGATGGTGTTCTGGTGCGGTAGAAGAGACGACTTTTTAGGATGCGAAAGAAAGTCTCACGTTTGGCTTGATCCTAGCTCTTCCAAACCCAAATCGGTGATTATACATCTGTGACGATTCTTGTGTTGCAATTGACTGCTCTTTTATTCCAGGTAGATGCTAACGGGTATGACCATGTGGTCGTGCTTGTGTTTCTTCATCCTCAGGCTGCTGAGGCAAGCTACACTGGTCATGAGAGGTAAATGAAATATGCCCTTACCAAGTCCAGGGTACGCTTGCTTGGCTCTAAGCCGTTGTGAGAAATACACACCATAGGTCTTTGCGCAGAAACACGTCATCATCGCAGAGAATGGCAGTATGATTGTCCATTTTTTCCCATGTGTGAGGCACAAGCCGGGTTGTCTTGATGTAGTGGTAGATGCGCTTTTGTTTCGCCCCGACTGTGAATTGGTCGTGCATTGGTGTGACGTCTTCAAGATTTGCTGTTTAACAGCACTGTTCAACGGTGGAACAAATACGAATATGCATTATGGTGAATGGTAAAAGGTCTTGTTATTGAATGCAATTAACCTACATACACATGCATTGTCTGTGGTTAATAAGACCAAGTTGCGACGGCACTACATCGGACTGTTCATGGTCATCGCAAAAAAGTGATCGGGTTTACTCTCAATATCCCATAGAATGTGCGAAAACACCTAGCGTTCTATTTGAATTTCTGAGCCATACTACAATCACGCTCGTCAGTCGAACACGGAGCTTTATTGCTGTCGAAGCAACGTCTTGACCATTCTCTGTACCGTAGCTGACCCTGATCGAAAGCCGCAACTAATTCTGGTCATCTCACTTTGAAGCAAGATGCAACGCTGGGATAAAGTCGAAATGTACCCACAACCGAAAGATTTCATGGGAGCCAGCCGCGGTAGGATCGATTTACCATGCTATTGCTTGATGAACAAGGGATGGCCATTGTCAATCGCAGCGCTTGATAAATCATAGGGCATCAAGTTTGTCATCAATACCTGTTGAAGTTTAGGCGTACGCTCAGTCGGAAACTCGGGAGTTGTTGAGGGTCTACTTCAGCAAGATTGTTTTGGTGTCGGGCTTCTCCCGACCTGCTGATTTTCGGTCCTTATCCTTCTTGATGGAGGGACAGAGTCGCCCATCACATTTCGCTTCTTACTAGTGAAAGGCGATCAATCTTTGGTTAATAAAGCCCTTGGCCGGTAGCTGTTACAGCTGTCTCATGGCGACGACGAAGGTATAAGCGTCAGGATTCGGTATGATAAGCTGTCATCTCGACCATCAAATTGTGTTTGAACTTAGCGAAGTGGACAATGCTTTAGGTAGACGTTTGCTACGCTAATGGTGCCTTGTAAGTTTCAATGACAAGTGACGCGGCGTGCTCGCTCCGTTCAACGCGCAAACAAAGTAATGAGCTCGACGGCAGTTTTACCAGTTTTAAGTATGCCCTCACAAAGAAATCAGGTTTCTTCAAACTGCTACTGCTCTCCACACAAATAGAATTTCTGAGTTTTGATGACTTGTGGGCTGGGATAGCATGCAAAGCGACTTTTCGCGCTCAATTCTTTCTGGGTATGATCGTGATTCTCACGCGCATAGGCCTGTAGCCGCTGAGCATTAGTACGACGAGCTACTTGGGGCGGTTTGGAACAGCTATCACGACTCGTTGCGGGTAAGACTTCGTCGCTTTTAGCGATGCATGCTGGCTCTTTTGAGAGCAGGTCCTGCTCAATGATAACGAGCTGGACACCCTCAAAGTCCCCGCGGTAGGCCATCATACTCATCTCGCCGATTGATTAGGGTACGGAGTATGCAGCACGAAGGCTAACCGCAGAAAGTGCTTCTTCTTTGAGGAACGGGTAATCCATAAATCCTTGGGTGTGGTCAAAGTTATATGATCGGGACTCGTAGGGTCAGTAGGACCATTTTCATCGGAGAACACTTCGGATCCCGCCGTGAATTTCTTTAAACGCGTCGGGTACCATGACAGCTTTTTTGACGGGAGATTGTTTAGCATTTGTTTTGATGAACGGGAGTGGAATCCCGTTTCAAGTACGCTTGAAAGAGATATTTAAAGTGCAGAGAGTGGTGCAGAATTGTAAGAGCAGTGATTGTAGTGGACCTGCAGCGGGCTGCCGTGGCTCTTTGCTTAGAGGAAGCATACTAAGGTCACCGACCTTACGTTCTAAACTAACGGATTTTTGCGAATAGAAGACCTTTTACTATTACAAGCCCACATCGAATTTTCGACAATGTTCTAGAAATAAAAGACCGCTTCGATTAAAAGACCTTTTCAAAGAAAAGGCCGCTGTAAACACCATAGCATTGGGCTGTTATTTTAAAATCGACTATGT
>NW_020187575.1:1836633-1836878 GCF_900000015.1 Plasmopara halstedii | reverse complement strand
GACTTGCGCTTGTATGTCGACTGCTCCAGCGAGGTCGTCAGGCTTTCCCACTTGATCTACCCACTTGTTACATCCCACAGGTCACGCTCCTCCAGCCTCATTTGCATTTTCAGCTTCCACGTATAGAAGGTCGCCCCATCGAACTTGTTGATGCGAGGGGTGGTGGTGGTAGCGTCCATGGCGAAGGCGTATTCATTGTCGGGGGCAGAGAAGGCGGGGCTTGGGCACATAACCTAAAGAAAGGT
>NW_020187575.1:1835826-1836220 GCF_900000015.1 Plasmopara halstedii | reverse complement strand
AGAAAGGAAATCGCGCTATATCCACTGTGAACTCTGTGTGGGTGGCTAATCAGCCCAACGCTTGGGTGGATTCCGAGCTGCTATCGGGCTGGATTGCCCGTTTATTTCCACCTGTACTGGATTCTCCGGGAAAAGCCCTTGTGTGGGACTCGATGAGAGCGCATATATTCAAGAAGATTAAAGCTAAGTGCCACCAGCGAGATATTGCCATGTGCGTTGTTCCGGGAGGCTTAACACCCTACCTTCAAGCTGGTGACATTGGTATTTACAAGGTTTTCAAGGACAATTTATCGGGTATAATCGACCCATGGAAGCATTCAGCGGCCGTTGAATACACCCCACGCGGCAATCCCCGCCCTCCGTCCGTTGACACTGTGTGCAGTTGGGAACGTAT
>NW_020187575.1:1835707-1835816 GCF_900000015.1 Plasmopara halstedii | reverse complement strand
GTTCAAGATTTGACTGTTTTATCACAATTGTTATACTAACACTAAGTGACCTACAGATGCATACAGAACGAATGTTGTAAGAAATTCGAACATAGAACATGGGATATAG
>NW_020187575.1:1835538-1835653 GCF_900000015.1 Plasmopara halstedii | reverse complement strand
TTATTGTGGGGTATTTTGTTAAATTATGCTAATTCATTCCTAATACAATACATCCTTCCGGTTGTGTAATATTACGGCTCCCCGGTGATAATTTACGTGCTGGGATATTTTTTTA
>NW_020187575.1:1834487-1835528 GCF_900000015.1 Plasmopara halstedii | reverse complement strand
CTGAGTGGCGTGTCGTGAGCCTCATAGAGGATGCGGTATTTCAAATCCTCATCATGAGTAACCACAATTTGTGGTGTATCCGTTAAATCGGTGCTATAGTATAGCAATCCGTTATTCAACGAATATCGGTGCAATCGTGCAAGCAGTCTTTGTGACAATTTTTTGTCCAAGCTTTCAAACTCATTGCTCCCTAGAGCCCGTAGCAACGCTACACACATCTTATCACCCGCATACGCGGTGCAGAATCTGTCGCAGACGACGTTATAGTTGTAACATGAGCAAGCTCATAGTCTGGTCTGCTTGACAACGCGTCAGCCAAAGCATTCTGCTTTCCCGGCTTATTTTCCGCAAAGAAGTATAGCCATTTAGCCATCCTCTGCGAGAGGTGGGGCGACTGAGTCGCAGCGCGTAATGACGCATGGTCTGTACAGATCACAAACGGCTTGAAGCTGAGCAGGTGGACCCTGAACTTGACAACGCATACTCCATCGCAAGTAGCTCCTTGTCTTGAACCGGGTAGTTTTTTTCTTCAGCTTTGAGCTGTCGCGGTTCGAACGCGATCACCCGGGATCGCCCCTCGGCGTCTGTTTTCAGCAGTGCACAGCCGATGGCGAAGTCCGAAGCGTTACAGACGACGCTGAAAGGTGGATCGGGGTCTGGCATTGCTAGTATTGGTGCATGCAGGAGGCTGTCTTTGACCCCATCAAAATCTTTCTGATGTTCGGTGTTCCAACACCATTCCACATCCTTTTAAGAAGGTTGGATAGTGGCCGGGCCATTTCTGCGTAATTTACGCTGTCCTTGTGCAAGAAATTGGCAAGACCAAGCCATTTACGCAAGTCCTTCTGGTTCTTTGGAACCGGCCAATCTACGATGGCCTTGACCCTAGCGGGATCTGCTCGAAAGCCACGCTTCTCAATGAGGCACCCTAAGAAGGGAATCTCTTCTGCGCTGAAGATGCACTTGTCTGCATTGGCGTATAGTTTGTTTGTGTGCATGCACTCGAGCACCGCTCTTAGATTGACGATGTGGTTCTTCTCA
>NW_020187575.1:1832702-1834477 GCF_900000015.1 Plasmopara halstedii | reverse complement strand
ATACATGCATAACTACTGGCTACCTAGCCCCGTACCGTATTCTTGTTTGGGTGTGGTCTTACCATGCACATTTCGTGTGAGACACACAACCCTGTTATCAGGGTTTGTGTAACCCCGTTAAACCCTCCCCCATTAAGATTAAGAACATTTACAATTCTAATTGTTTATTGCCTCAACGAGGCTCGCGTGTCCGTAAGACACTGCAACTCAATTTGTTGTAATTTAACAACTTCCTTGCTCAATGAGACCTGTGTCCACGACACGAAAATCACCAAGTTTCGCTGGTTCTGACAGCGAGCACGGGCAGAGCCCAGCTTCGTCCCCCGCACGCGGTGCGATGTCGGATAGTGCGTCGGCTGCACCGGGGAGTGCATATCCTAGGCTCAATAAGCACAAGCATCGCGCTTATCAGTGACGAACGATCTCGTTGAAGATGTGGAGTTGGTCGACTACGAGTTGACACCCCTTTTCCCGCATGGGATGACGAGGAAGGCGAGCTGCACCAAGAGCGTGATACGAGCCCTGCTCGCGCCTTGCGGACCCCATGTCCGTTCCCTGACTCCTCGTCAACTGAGGAACATGATATAATCACCAATGACCTCGACGGGGGGCAGAGGCGGCAGCTTGAAGCTGCCCATAAGGCGGCTCTTAAGCGCGCCCATCAACGGCCGGTCATTGACCATCGTGTGGAATATGGCTTCCGCCCAGCGCATCCCGCTTTGGAAGCGAAGGACGCGGGAACTCGATCGTTACGCGTCCACATCATCGGGCCCCCGGCAAGAACGGATGATGAACTTGCCATACGGAAAGTTCTTCGAGCTCGTTTCTTGGTACCACAAGAAATTCCATTAAACCTTCATCGCACTCGTCTAAGTGCTCAACGAGGTCTCTCGTGTACCCGCTATTCGGACAATACAAGGAAGTGCTCGCCCCTGGCGAAAACACTACAGATAACGAAGCACTCTTTAAGCGATGGGTGCAACGGCACCAAAACCTTTCCTCACTGCATAACCTGCAGTTGTTGAGCCACAAGGAAGTGGACGTGCGTGTGGAGCGACACCTCCGATTTGAGTTTGCCAAACTCACGGCACACCGTCGACTTCCTTTGGATTGTCGCCCTGCGACGTATGGGTTTACCCCTAATACTCCCGCGAGCTCTGTGTCTTCGACCGCAAGAGCTCAGGGACGCTGCTTGAGCTCAGCTTATGGCCCGTCTACTTCCCTGGCTATTGCCAGGAAGCGCGAGGCGTCTGATGACGCGGGACGTCTAAATCTTTCCGATCAAAAACGTCCAAGGCGACTGGGCAATCTTGCCAAAGTGGCGCCTCAAACTTCCACGAGTGTTCGCAGTCGGGATATCCTCGCCACATCACCAGATATCGGTTTTGACCCTGGTAACGACGTCATCCAACAAGACGTTCTACGTGATAGTGAACGTCACCGATCTCATCGAGAAGAGTCGGTGGCGGGCGGTGACTCGTGATGCTTTCCGAGCCCTTATGGACAAAGTCATTCGTCACCGGAGCTCCGCTGAGCGTCATGCTGAAGTAGCATATCGCTGTGCGGACGCTCTTGACGATTTAAAGGAGGTCGTGCGTCGGCTGCCTCGCCTCGAAGACTACCGCTCTCTGTCGGAGCGATCCAAGCCGTGGAGTAGACGAATGCATCGCTGCAGGCAACGGTGAAGCACTTGACTCCATTGAAATTGGAGGTTGCTGCACTCCGTGCTCAGAACCAGTTGTTGGCTCAATTTCCGTGTGGCCGCCGGCCCGTGA
>NW_020187575.1:1831849-1832692 GCF_900000015.1 Plasmopara halstedii | reverse complement strand
CACGTAAAACACCGGGTGGGTGCGCATCCGTTTTGGGAGGTTCAGCGTATACGCTAGGACCCGCTTAGCCACAATCTTAAACGGCCTGTCGAACCGTGGACGGAGCTTCGTCCGGAAGACAGCAGAGGCTGCATGTGTAGGCAGGTTCTTAGAATTTGATAAAGCCAGGTCCTCGGCCTTAAAGCTTCCCACTTTGCCTCTTCCTGTATATTCATTTTGCAGGTCTTGGCTTTCGGCCATCGCATCGCGAACGTGTCGTAGGACACTGAGTCTGGTAAACAAGAAGTCAACTTTCTTACAGATGGTGAGGGGGCTAACATCAGCTAGCCGTTCGGCTAACCCCCCCCACCAAGCCCTGAGCCATGGGATGGCGGCGTCAGCGGGACGCGAGTGTGAATCAGCCCGTTCACATAGAACGGCGTGTAGCCGGTAAACGAATGCTCAGTGCTAACTATACGAGTGGCAACATGGCGCTCCAGTGCATCGGCGTTTCAGCGCAAGCGCTGCGAAGAACGTCTTCGATGACGCGATTCACCCTTCGGTTTGACCATCGGTCTGCGGATGATCCGCTGTCGACATATCTAACTTTGTACCGCCGCCAAATGAGCCATCTTGCTCATCCGGTCGACGAATACCACGACACCCGTGTTGCCTGCCAATTCTTTCGGCGGGACGAATACAAAGTCCAAACTCATGGACTGCCATCGCCCAGTGGGTACTGGTAAGCTGACCAGCGGCGCAGCCGCATTTGGAGCGGGTTTCACCTGTTGACACGTCCCACACATGCGCACATAGGTGCTCGTTCATTTGTACAACTTGCACCACCAATAGTGGTAACTCACA
>NW_020187575.1:1829584-1830859 GCF_900000015.1 Plasmopara halstedii | reverse complement strand
TGAGGACGAGGTCCTTCGTGATCGGAGCTCCGCTGAGCATCATGCTGAAGTAGCATATTGCTGTGCGGACGCTCTTGACGATTTAAAGCACGTCGTACGCCGGCTGCCTCGCCTTGAGGACTACCGCTCTCTATCGGAGCAATTCCTAGCCGTGGAGCAGGCGAATGCATCACTGCAGGCAACAATGGAGCGCTTGGCTCCATTGGGAATGGAGGTTGTTGCACTCGTGCTCAGAACCAGTTGCTTGTGCAACTTCTGGGTGGTCGAGGGGCCGGGGGATCCGCTCCGGCGCCAACGCTCCCACGTTCACTTGCACCGGATCCCGGTACGGCTTGAGCAAGCTCACGTTAAACACCAGGTGGGTGGGCATCCGACTCGGAAGGTTCAGTGTGTACGCCAGGCCCCGTTTGACCGCAACCGTAAACAATCCGATAAACCGTGAACCAGGCTACGTCCTGAAGATAGCAGAGGCTGCATGTGTAGGCAGGTGTTAACTATTTGATAAAACCAGGTCCCCCACCTTAATGCTTTCCACTTTGCCGCTTCCTTTTTCATCTGCATATTCTCTCTGCAAGTCTTGGCTTTCAGTCATCGCATCGCAAACGTGTCGTTGGACACTCAGTCTGGTAGACAAGAAGTCGTCGACTTCTTTACGGATGGTGAGGGGCTGACATTCGGCAATCCCTCCCCCACCAAGCTCTGGGCCATAAAAAGGCGGCTTCAGCGGGACGCGAGGGTGGATCAGTCCGTTCACGTAGAACGGCATGTAGCCGGCAGACGAAGGCACTGCATTGATCAGTGCAAACTCTACAAGTGGCAACATGGCGCTTCAGCGCCTCGGCGTCTCAGCGCAGACGCTGCTAAGAACATCTTCGATGACGCGATTCACCCTTTCGGTTTGACCATCGGTCCGGATGATCCGCTGTCAACATATCTAACTTGGTGCCGAGCACCTTAAAGGTGGTCTATCAAAATTTGAAATGGAGCTCTATCAGATATAATCGACTCTGGGAGTCCGTATTGTCAAAAAACACGATCTACAAACAGCGTTGCTGTACCGATTCCGTCGATGGTGTCTGGCACCGCCGACGATTGGGCCATCTTGCTCAACCGGTCGACAAATACCACGACACCCGTGTTGCCCGCCGAATCTTTCAACAGGCCAACCACACAGTCCAAAATAATGGACTGCCAGCACCCAGTGAGTACCGGTAAGCTGGTCAGCGGCGCAGCAACATTTGGAGAGGGTTTTACCCGTTGACACGTCTCACACGC
>NW_020187575.1:1829305-1829574 GCF_900000015.1 Plasmopara halstedii | reverse complement strand
AGCCCGTAGCAACGCTACACACATCCCATCACCCGCATACGCGGTGCGGATCAAATCCATTACAGACGACGTTACAGTTGTAACATGAGCAAGCTCATAGTCCGGTCTGCGTGACAACGCGTCTGCCAAAACATTCTGCTTCCCCGGCTTATACTTAGCTTCGAAGTTATATTCCGCAAAAAAAGATAGCCATCTAGCCATCCTGCGAGAGGTGGGGGACTGAGTCGCAGTGCGTAATGACGCATGGATCTGTGTAGATCACAATCGGC
>NW_020187575.1:1829191-1829295 GCF_900000015.1 Plasmopara halstedii | reverse complement strand
ACTCTGTGTACCCGGCTTACCCGCCTGGGGCTCATCCGTACGGAGCCCCTTCAACGTATGACCCTGCTGCCCAACGGGGTCCTTGGCCGTACGCGTCGGAGCGC
>NW_020187575.1:1828859-1828979 GCF_900000015.1 Plasmopara halstedii | reverse complement strand
GGAACGAAAGCGAGACATGTTCTGGTCGTGGGTGAAGACTCTCAATCACCCACCCGAGTAGTTACGGGAACTCCCAGAAGAACGCCTGCTGTCCTACGTCTTGGACCAGCGCGATCTTCC
>NW_020187575.1:1828674-1828765 GCF_900000015.1 Plasmopara halstedii | reverse complement strand
CTTCTAAGTCTCCACTCCGCGAGGAGAAGGGGACGGGCAGAGGTTACGCCAACCTCTTTAACTCTTCGGATGAAGAGGAGGGGACGGTGAA
>NW_020187575.1:1826081-1826181 GCF_900000015.1 Plasmopara halstedii | reverse complement strand
GCGAGACCCGCGTACCCTGCGCTGTACTTGTGGAGGTAGTTGGCCAAGCCCAACCACTCCCTGAGATCCTTCTGGGATCTGGGCGTCGGCGATGCTGCAA
>NW_020187575.1:1825549-1825696 GCF_900000015.1 Plasmopara halstedii | reverse complement strand
GCTGCAAACGTCGAGATGGCGCAAGCGCCGCAGCCGGCCTTGCCGCAGCACTTCGTGCAGCCGCCGGCCATGCCTATGAACGGCTTCATGCGTGTGCCCGACACGCGGCAGCGCAAGCTCGCCATCCGGCCCTTCGATGGGAAGGAT
>NW_020187575.1:1820185-1820275 GCF_900000015.1 Plasmopara halstedii | reverse complement strand
CCGCCACCATCGAAGCTCCCTTTGAGTCGTCTTGTACTTCGACGACTCCCAAGTATTCTCTGGATACTTCGGTACCCCGGCAGCCCTTGC
>NW_020187575.1:1820010-1820175 GCF_900000015.1 Plasmopara halstedii | reverse complement strand
TGCGAAATTCCTCGACGCCCCAGAATCGATCAAGATTCTAAAGGGATGATCGTATCCCTGTACACGTCCGTGTATCACAAGCAGCCCGCCGCTGCTCTTCGCCGATTCAAGAGTGCATAGACTCTCAGGGGCTAAACCCCATGGTGCGCGCCACCCGCGCACCTG
>NW_020187575.1:1819250-1819674 GCF_900000015.1 Plasmopara halstedii | reverse complement strand
ATCTTGGGGACAGTAATCACCTTCCCGTCGGCAAGTCGCACCGACACTGTCCCGTTGCTCTCTCTCAAAGCATCAATCAACTTGTTGCTATTACAGCAACCGCCTGGCGGCGTGCGAAATTCCTCGACGCCCCAGAATCGATCAAGATTCTAAAGGGATGCTCGACGCCCCAGAATCGATCAAGATTCTAAAGGGATGATCGTATCCCCGTACACGTCACGGCCAACTTGTTGCTATTCCAGCAACCGCCTGGCGGCGTGCGAAATTCCTCGACGCCCCAGAATCGATCAAGATTCTAAAGGGATGCTCGACGCCCCAGAATCGATCAAGATTCTAAAGGGATGATCGTATCCCCGTACACGTCAGACGCCCCAGAATCGATCAAGATTCTAAAGGGATGATCGTATCCCCGTACACGTCCGTA
>NW_020187575.1:1819152-1819240 GCF_900000015.1 Plasmopara halstedii | reverse complement strand
GTCTCCTGACGCCGCCACCATCGAAGCTCCCTTGGAGTCGTCTTGTACTTCGACGACTTTCAAGTATTCCTTGGATACTTCGGTACCT
>NW_020187575.1:1817627-1819142 GCF_900000015.1 Plasmopara halstedii | reverse complement strand
GCAGGTGGACCCTGAACTTGACAAGTGCATACTTCATCGCAAGTAGCTCCTTGTCATGGACTGAGTAGTTCATCTCTGCAGCTTTGAGCTGTTGAAATTCGAGCGCTATCACCCGATCTCGCCCCTCGGCGTCTGCTTGCAGCAGTGCACAGCCGATGGCAAAGTTCGAAGTGTCACAGACGACGCTTAAAGGACGATCAGGGTCTGGCAGCGTCAGTATTGGTGCATGCAGGAGGCTGTCTTTAATTCCGTCAAAAGCCTCCTGATTTTCGGTGCTCTAACACCATTCCGCATCCTTTTTAAGGAGATTGAATAATTGCCGGGCAATTTCTGCGTAGTTTACGCTGTAATTGTGCAAGTAGTTGGCGAGACCAAGCCACTTACGCAAGTCCTTCTGGTTCTTTGGAGCTGGCCAATCTTCAATGGCCTTGTTCTTAGCGGGATCCGCTCGAAGGACACGCATCTCAATGAAGCACCATATAAAGAGAATCGCTTCTGCACCAAAGATGCACGTGTTGCATTGGCGTACAGTTTGTTAGTGAGCATACACTCGAGCACCGCTCTTAGATGGATGATGTGGTTCTCTTCATCCGTCCTCTCGTGCTCCGCTCGACTGTGAACGAAAATGTCGTCAAAGTATGTCTGTGCATACGCCCTGTGAGGCCTACACAACTGCGTCACAAGACGATTAAACATTGATGGTGCATTTGACAGCACTAAGGGCAACACCAGACACTCCCAGAGCATCCCGCTCGGAGTGCTTACCGCTGTCATCGGAATGTCACTCGCTCTCATGAGCAATTGGTAATATCCATCTACGAAATCGAGTGCACTATACTTCGTAAATCCCACCATATTGTTCCAAAGAACATCCTTTCCAGGATTCGGCGTCTGGGCTGAGCTTATTGTAAGCATGAACAATACGCCACTTGCCGTTCGGCTTCCGAACATAAAACGTGGGTGTAGAATGGGGAGACTTGCTCTAACGTACCCTTCCTGCGTCGTGCTTCGCACGAATAAAGGCGTAAATGATGTCGCACAGCTCTATGGGCAGGGTCCATTAGTATAATACGCAGTATTTGTTTCCCGGAACCAGGTCGATTTCATGACGCACACCTCGGTTCGGAGGTAGGACCCAAGGCGAGTCTTTGGAAACGACGTCTTGAAATTCCTTTACCAAAGTATAGTACGGATCCGATGGATTCCGTAGGATCGACGATTCACTCTGTGCGTTCAGCACTCTCTTGGTCTCTTCCCAGACAGCTTCATCCAGAAGTGATGACGAGTTTATCTCGTCGTCCGGTCGTGCAATGACCGCTTTGGCCAAATCACCTGCCTTCAAGGCACTGCCGAGCTCTTCAAGGGACATCTCGTCCAGCTCAAGAAGAGCATCGTCTGCAGGCATAGCCTCAAGGCAGACGTCGCCATCTTCCTCCCCCGTCATACCGTCGACGAGGGTGTAAAACTGTGCACCATCGTCTACGGTAAACACACCCTGGATCAGGGCCGACGTCT
>NW_020187575.1:1808373-1817617 GCF_900000015.1 Plasmopara halstedii | reverse complement strand
CCTCCTGTCAAAAGTGATCGATTTCTTGAGGCTACTAATAAATAAAAGACCGATCACTTTTAGTAAAAATCCGTTGGAATTAATAAGCGAATAGCGGAATGCGATCCGCTACCCTCAAGAGTACCAAAATCCCTAACCCAAGGCAAATGTACACTTCCGTTCAAAATTCAAACTGTATTTGTCAATTTTATTTGCGGCAGAGCTGCCTAAATCTAAATCTTATGTTTTCCTAATTAAATAGAAAAACCTAACTAATATGCATTACTACTGGCAGTCCTGCCACGTAGTGGCTTTTTGTAACGGTGAAGCCACACCAGTGTGTGATTACACCGCCTTGTGTAATCCAAAACTTTGTACGGTCACACCATCTTGTGCGGCCCATCCTTTCACACCAGGGTAGGTGTAACCTCGTTACACTCTCCCCCGTCGAAATTGTAAATACCCACACTTCACATATAATTGTTGCTTCGTACAAGGCTCGCGTGTCTAAGACACCAGCACGTCCCTAGTACCATCTCCACGCATTCTCTGCTCAATGAGCCCTGTGTCTATGACACGAAAAACACCTTCCGAAGTGCAATCCGGACAGAACGTCCACGGCTTCACGGGAAGCGTATCCCAAACATTCGGCAACCGGGCGCCACAATCCGTGCTTGCCACGGACGACAGATTCCTTGTCGAGGATTCGGGTGAAGTTGACTACAAGTCGGAAACTCATCGGGTTCGGCAACGGCGTGACGTGTGCTCTGCTCGAACCTTGTGGAGACCGTGTCTGTTTCCCGACACTCTCGACTTTCGGGGGAAGTGGTATTATTCCCAATCGCAGTAACGAAGCACAAGAGCAGCAGTAGGAGCTGCCCACAGGGCGACTCGTATCCACGTTCGGTTTTATACCCTCGTGTAAAATACGGCTTCCGCTCGGCGAGTCCCGCTACTGAAGCGAAACAGCGATCACTCGATCGTTAGGCGTCTACGTAATCGAGCTCCCAGCCACTAAGCTTGACCAACCAAAAGCTCTCCGAGCTCGCTTCTTGGTACCTCAAGAAATCTCAAGAGGATAGGTACCGCGCTCAACTTCGTGCTCATAGAGGAGGCGCACCTGATCCGCAATGCGGACTATTCCTGGGGTGCTCGCCTGTGGTGAAACTGCGGCAGAAGATGAGGAGCTTTTTATGAAGCGTGCGCTCAGCTCATGACCCTGGCATCCCGAGCTAACACCGAGAAGCGCGAAGCGTCATGGTCCTTTTGATCACGGCGTCGTGTTGTCTTGCCGAAGTGGCACCTCAAACTCTCACGAGTTCACAAAATATTAAATTTGACCCTGTCGACGACATCGACCCACAAGGCGCTCCACGTGATAGTGGACGCCAGCATTATCATCGAGAAGAGTCCGATAACGACATGGTCGATCGCCGTCCTATGACTCGTGATGCTCATCGTGCTGAGGTCGCCTACCGCTGTACGGAAGACCTTGAGAGCTTGGAGCACTTTATGCACCGACTACCTCGCATTGAGGCCTATCGCGCTTTGTCAGAGCGGCTCCTAGCCGTCGAGCAGACGAATACGTCACTTCATGCGACGGTGGAGTGCCTGGCGCCGTTGGAAACGGAGATTGTTGCACTAAAAACCGGTTATTGGTTCAGCTTCTGGGTGGCCGAGTTACTTTTGGCGCCACCCGGCACCACGCTTCCGCGTTCACTTGCGCCGGATCCCGGTACGGCTTAAGCAAGCCAACATAAAGCACCGCATCCTTCTTGAAGGTTCAGCGTATACACAAAGTCCCTCTTAGCCACGACCTTAAAAGGTCCAATAAATCGTGGACGGAGCTTCGTTTTCAAGACAGCCGGAACTGAAAGGTTTTTAGCATTATGAACCAGGTCTACGACCTCAATGTTTTCAACATTTCTTCTGCTTCTTTCGTCTGCATATTCTTTCTGCGTGGCTTCGCTTTCAGCCATCGCATTGCGAACGTGTCGTAAGACACTTAGTCTGGTAGGCAGAAAGTCGTCGACTTTATTACGGACAATGAGTTGGCTGACATCAGCCAGCTGCTCAGCTAATTCACTATAACAAGCTCTGAGCCATGGGATGGTGGCGTCAGCGGGACGCGAGGATAAACAATCCCGCTCATGTAGAACAGCGTGTAGCCGGTAGATGAATGCGCTGCATTTTTCGGAGCGATCTCCGCACGTGGCAGCATAGTGCTCCAGCTTTTCAGCGTCTCTTCACAGACGCAAATTCTTGACGTAAAACTCTTCTTGGTGGCCTTCTGTCTCTTCTCTTGGGGTGGTTCTTTGCCTTAACCCCAATATTCTTCCTAATATCATCGACCATGACTTCCCTGTCGATGGCAGAGGAGGCTATCTTTCCCTGACGCCTGTCTACTTGACCGCCAGTTTGTGTCGTTACTTTCGTCTTCGCGGACTTCGTCGGTGAGTATTGGAGGACCACCGCACGCCACAACATCTCCAAAGACACATATGACTTTGCATACAACCACACTACAGCATCCGTCATCATACAGCTAGAATTAGCGCAGCACGACTGGTTAACAATGATCTCCATATTCACCCATTCAATGCTAGGCTGATAACGCTTCAACTATACCATGCCTAGGATGATAACAAACTTATCGTCGAGGTCGAGTAGGATAAGCTCGAAAATCCTTTAATTTCTTTGCTAAGCAAATAACTTACTTTGGTATCTTCATTCTAGATCTTTTTGCTAAACGAATGATCGTTCCTTCTTTCACATTGGGCAGGCTAACACCATGTCCAGTTATAACTTGCGCTCAGACAAAAGTGTTCGATGCACCAGTATCAATCAAAGCTCGTAGCGGTATCTCAAAACCATCTACAAAGACGTGTTGGACAATCAGAGTGAGTTTGCCTGACACTTTTACTCATAGCGCAAACCGCATGTGCGTCATGCACGTTGGGGCCAGAGTTATGTGTGACCACAACGTACTTAGTACTCTTATCGAGTCCAGTAGGGAGCTTCGCCCCTACTGATTGCTGCCGTTTTTTAGCCGTGGGAGCGTTCGAACCAACGACCTTTATAGCGCCCACGATTATTCAAACGAGCACCTTGTGTCTGTTGCCGACTCGACAAAGCCACATTACAGTTCCGGTCAATATGATTTGGCTTCCCACAACGGGAGCACTTTCCATCGTTGCGAGGACGCCCATTTCCGGGGTGGAAATGTACGAGATGTCCTTTAACGCTGGACCATCACTTGTACCAGTCGACTGACGCGCTTGCCTTGGTACAAAGTCATTGATTTTTGCATGCATGATGCTAACTCTTTTTGCATTGCACGGTTGATGGCATCTTCCAGCGTCTTGGGATACGCACGGAACAGTTGAATCCGGTTCAAACCATCATTTAAACCTGCCATGACCTTTCAACTTGCGTTGAAACGTTAATTGGCTCGTCGGCAATGCTTCATACTAGGTAGAGTGCACGCTGTGCATACGAGTGTAGATCGTTACGACCTTGACGAAGCTTTAAGAACTCGGCACGTGCTTGAAACTCACCTTGTAAAGTTTCGAAGGCCTTCTTTAGCTTGATGTTGAAGTGTTCATATCTGGAATAGCAGTTTATATCGGCTTATCGCTTACTATACGCCCAGCATTCTAACGGGAATTGCCCGTCCATGTAAACACACTTTTCTGAAGAAGGCTTCGGTCAACTGACACGCCTTACCGCGTTTTGCTCGCTTCCAGCGGAAAATTGACTAACGTAGAGAGGAGGAAAGATGAAGTGGCATTTATTATTATAGCCAATATGCTTTTGACCTTTCTAACCTGATAAATACTTCCAGTTCAGATACGGCAGAACTGAACAGAAATTTACAAGTATACAGTGTTTACAGTAAATGTACGACACAAGAACAATGTAGGCCACACAACATGTGAAATAAGACCTGGCCCAATACACAACGCTCCACTCAAAAGTGGGTCTGCTAATATATAGAGGTTCTCTTCAGCTCTTCTTCAAGTTCTTCTTACGCTCTTCGTAGCGCTTTGCCCAACTATCGCTAGAGCGACAATCCACACGCTTGCTCCACATGAGATCTTCGTCATCATCAAGCTTCGTTATTGTACTAATACAACGAAATTCAGCTCAATGACTCTATCGTTAGCTGAATCGTCTCAAGGACTTTTACAAAAGACGTGGTGGCTCCACCCTGAATTTCGACGAGCTGTTAGTCGAGTGGGTCTCGATTGGTGACTCAATTCGCGTATTTTCGTGCAATCAGACTGATTACTCGGACTGAAGGCGGACCACGAAGCCTCTCGCATGTTCCATAGGTCCAGCAATCCATTCTGGATTCCATCCAAACAATCGACACTCGATTCTAAGCATGGGTCTATGCAACCAGAACAGTCCGTGGATATCCACCGTTTGCAAAGCGCCAGCACTGCTGCTGCTTTGTTGAAGTTACGCGATATGCGCTTTCAAATTGCGAATATGACAGCGCAGAATCGGGTCCACTCCGATATCGAGAATGCTCGTAAAGCTCGCTAAGCCATCAGTCGGCTTCACGACGAAAGCGACAGAGAGAATTTAGTTAGGGACAGCTTCCCTAAACGGAATCAGTCTTCGAACACTTATCGAATGCGCGAACGATACTGAGACAGTCGCGACAAATACGAGTACGAAGCTCCCACGTATTCTCGCTCGTTGGAGACACAGCCATTTCACCAAGTGATCCATTAGACCGCG
This sequence comes from Plasmopara halstedii, assembly GCF_900000015.1. Lineage (NCBI taxonomy): Eukaryota > Oomycota > Peronosporomycetes > Peronosporales > Peronosporaceae > Plasmopara > Plasmopara halstedii. The sequence goes on along the minus strand of NW_020187575.1, from coordinate 1,812,889 downwards.
GACGTTCCTCTCCGCCACAACGTTCTCGATCTGGTAGTATCGATCTCCTTGTCGATCGAGAAGAGGGGAAGGTGCCCGGAGCGAGCATCCCCTCTGCTTTTTTGTGGCGGTCCTCAACTTTCGCCCTCCTTGGAACTGCGTTTGAGCGAAGGTGGAGAATCTTCTCTCGCTGAGAAATCGGCGGCTGTTCGAGGTGACTGACTAAGTGGCGTCATATCGACAACGCGTATAGGATTATCGACAGTTCGTTCGCGAAGTTTGCGGCTTCACATGTCATCACGGATACGCTGAGGATGTTATCGTGAATTGCATTCATCGTTTGGAGCAGGCTCTGCGAGCTCTCCCGTCTGTTGCGGCTGCTTTCGCTGATGAAGCGGACCTCCCGATCAAGCTATCTCGCTCTCTTTTGGGCGCTCCCTATTATTCCTGTCGATTCGAGGGTGATGCTGAGACGGCGACGCCCATGGAAAAACCTTTGACCCTCTTGCGCTCTAGACCCACCCTGAAATAAGACTGCGTTACATCCAGATTGGGAATCGCATCGTCGCGATGGAAGGGCTTGAGGAGCCCTATGTAGAACGTTGAATGGTTTCAAGACAGCTTGGCAGGTCGATAGTGCAGCATATTAATTGCATAACATTACTCGGAATAGACCGATGAAGCGAGGTAATAGCTTCGAGCTTTCGAAGCTTGAGGTCGCATCGTCTGATAGGTTTCTATTTCTAAGTAAAACATAATCTCCTACAATAGAATACATTTTGCTTTGACGACCTCGTCTGTCTGTGTAATTTCTGCAGATCTTGCGCAATCGTCATTGCGTCTCGCACCCGTGTGATCATATTCACACGACTCATGATGAATCAGTTTAGAGCGTACTCGTACGTGAGGTGCACAATCAAATTATTCATTGTATTAATTTGAGAGGCAACGACTTGCCGAGCTCCTCCCCCACCCACCCACATCAGAGACACCACCCATCGCATATAGCGATTTTTGCGGGTGTCGCAAGCCAATCACAAGGGATGGCGTAAATTAACTTGATGGATGAACCAAATTGTTCATAGCAAGCTCAATCAATGATAACAACAAACTGCACTTCAATCTGCAGAATTTTCCGCGCAGAAGCTTCTCAACGCATCACCGACCACTCGGTTGGAACTTTGTTTTCCCCATAACTCTCTTGGTGGACCGCTGTGAATATATTTAAGCGAAAGCCATGACTTCGGAACAATGCTTTCAAAAGCCCGTGAATCATGTGTCACAATCATGACGATGGCGTCTAGCAGCCCATGATTGCGTAAAGGTAATGAATGAAACATTTAGCCGAACCTTTGGCCTCGACGGAATTAGAGCAATGCAAACCATCTTGCTGAGTCTTTCAACGAAGACAAGCACCAATTGTGGCCATCGGCATTCTCGGGTACGCCGAAATAAATCCGAGACCGACTGACTTCCAGCAGTCAATTGGCACAGGATGTCTCTACAGTAGAGCTTGCGTGTGCCGTGCGCTCTTCACGCGCTGACAGACGTCGCGTGTCTTCTCGTCTCGTGCCTCTCACTTTTACATGTAATGTCATCAAAATTGGGTACTGAGTGCTTTGTAGGTCTTCTCACGGCCAAAATGAACGGCCAACTCCGTAGTACGCGCCTTGTACTCAATGTTGTGCTTAAAGTCATCGTTGTGGGGAACCACAAAACGAGGCACATCGTCACGCATAGTGAAGGTGACCCCCTTCAATGCATAGCGGTGCAACACTGATTTCAGGCGACCAGGAAGCTTGTGATGAAATTCCATATCACTTTATAACAGTGCTCTGATAAACAGATTGTACTATTCAACCTCAACATACGCTCGACGTATCATATTGGATACATCGCTTTCGATTTAGCTGCTATGAGTTAGCTCTTAATTAGGATGATATGAAATTGCATCTACCAACTCCTGCCTTACACGTGACCGTGAAGATGCATTCTGCGAAGAATGACAACTAGTGAGCTATTCGCTGTGACAAGTGAGGCGACTGAATCGCACAACACAAGCTTGCGATATCCGTATAGACGACGAACGGAGTCAAACCCGTGAGATAAACACGAAACCTTAATAGAGCATACTTTATTGCTAAAGGCTCCTTGTCATGAACAAAGTTGTTTTTCGATGCTGTTTTCAGCTGCCGCCATTGAAATGACACGACACGATCGTGTCCTTCTGAACCCTTTTTGCAATCATGCACAACCGATCGTAATCTCGAAGCATCACACACCACGCTATACGGCTTCATATCATATGGTAACGCATGTAATGGTGCTCACATCAAGATATTTTTGATCTAAGTAAATGCTTTTTCATGTGTGGATGAATACTCTCATGGTACGTCCTTTTTCAACAAGTCGATAGCACGCGAACCATTTCCGCGTAGTTTCGCGAGATGCGATGCAGGCAACTGGACAAACCAATCCGTTCGTGGCGTTAGCCACTCCACGATTTCTTTGACCTTCTCAGGGTCTGTGCGAACACTTTGTTCGCGAACATAACAACCGAGAACGGTACTTTGTTAGCCACGAAAAAATGTCACTTTGAAAGATTCGTTGCGATAAATGTTCACGCATACATTTCAGTAACGCATGGAAGTGCTCCCAGTGCATATTTTTGGCAGATCTGCCATTCTCATCCATTAAATGAACGAAAATATTGCAAAATAGGTTTATGCGAGGTATCGCAGTGGTTGAAACAGATGGGGGCCAGTCAATCAAACGCTGTTGGGGCATTGGTTAGTCCCTGTGGCATCAAAATTCATCCCCGTAAGATACCCGACAGTGTACTCTCAGCATCAAAGGGATGTCATCCTCCCTTACAAATATTTGGTAATATCCATCAGTTAAATCAAGTACATTAAACTGTATACAGCCGAACATACGGACGGTGATGACGTCCTTTCGCAGAATTCGCGTTTGCACGGGAATCGTTTGCGCATTCAGCGTGTTATACGCGTGAATGGTACGCCATTTACCATTTGCTTTACGCGCACAATATCGGTACGCAGTATACGAATCTTTATTAGGAGCTACTTGCAATAAAATATGCCTTCGTCAAGTTTTAAATGCATCTGCTTGGCTTAGAGCCGAGTATGATTTAGACAGAAAATGCATTGTTACGCACGGCAAAGTATTTACCACGTCTCTCTCAAAGAATGTCAATATGATTCGTCTTCTCGCCAAATATACTATCGAGATAAGATTTGAGTCGGGTCAGCTTATCGTGGTGGCTGATGTGCGTACACGCCACCCCGACTTTGAGTCTTAGCTTAACACAATGATCTCTTCGGCAATCAATGATCAGGACTTAGATGTCGTTCTGTCAACGCGCGTGGTTTTTTTACTGTCCCACTTTTGCCTTATACACAGAATTGCTGTATAACAGCAATGATACACATTACACTGGTGCCTTCTGACGAGGATCAAAAGTATAGATTACTGTACAAGGCATATGAGATTTCTGTGGTTGCCACACCGGAAGAGAAAAGACGTCATGCTTGGTAAGCGCAATGTATTGGTGGATTAGTAACCGAACATGCACAAGTGCGTAAGCACATAGCTGCGTCGATGTAAATGTGTCAGCGGTTTTAATTCTCTTTGCATTAGACGGACTGTTTGACCAGCGTGCTGGCTGCAATGGGGTTACTCATACCCTGGTAACAGGTGTGTGTGTCACACCAGATGGGCATGGTATGATTTAGAAAAATCTATGCATTTAAAATTAGGCGGCTTTGCCGCAGATAAAAATAAATAAAGTCAGTTTCGAATTTAAACGGAAGAGGTGTTTAGCCTTGAGTTAAGGTTGTAATTACTCATGGAGTAAGCGGATTGCGATCTGCTAACTCGTACTTGTTCCAAGTATAGAACGAAAGGTCGGTGACCTAAATTACGCTTCCTCTAAGCGCAAAGCTACGGTAGCCCCGCTGCACTTGGTAGCACTTATTGGTCAATCTACACCTGAATCGTTTAGACTGATCATTTGTGAGTATGGAACAATTTTCTTCTGTGCCCCAGGGCATGCAGGACATGCTTAAATAGCTGATGTAATTGCTGGGCCCCGAGGGCGTGCAACGGTTTACTGCGCAAGGCCCGAGGCAATCGGTGCGCGTTTAGAGGCGTTTTTAAATTACGAAAACACGCTGTTAAAGCACCTACAGATGTCTGCTTCATTTGCGTCTATGACGCAACCACCAGTAACAAATTACTTCCCCCGCCATAAGCCGCTCAAGGTGGGCGTTAAGGTTTTTGAGGGGAAGGATGGCGAGAATCTCCTGCTCTGGTAAGAGAGAGGTCGCGATGGTCATCGCATCTGCCATGCCCCGAACCGAGCAACAGCGCGTGGCGCTAGCCTCCTCAAAGCTCGGTGGTCGAGCGCGAGAATGGGCACTGACGTGCGGCGATTCGGTCGAAGCTACGTTTCCCTCCTGGGCGGAGCTGAAATTGCAGCTCTTACGAGTGTTCTCGCCACCTAATTAGGCATATC
>NW_020187575.1:1808224-1808297 GCF_900000015.1 Plasmopara halstedii | reverse complement strand
ACTTCTCGTCACCTGAGGAACGTGGTGTAATCACCAATGACCTCGATGAGGCACAGAAGCGGCAGTTGGAAGT
>NW_020187575.1:1807561-1808214 GCF_900000015.1 Plasmopara halstedii | reverse complement strand
GTATGGGTCAACCCCTAACGCTTCCGCGAGCTCTGTGTCTGCGACCGCAAGAGCTCAGAGGCACCGCTTGAGCTCAGCTCATAACCCTTCTACTTCCCTGGCTATTGCTGAGAAGCGCGGGGCGTCCTGATCTTTCTAATCAAAAGCGTTCACAGTGCCTGAGCAATCTTGCCTAAGCGGCGTCTCAAACTCCCACGAGTTTTCGGAGTCGGGATATCCCCACCACTTCACCAGATATTGGGTTTGACCCTGGTAACGACGTCGTCCCACTAGACGCTCCACGTGATAGTGGACGTCACCGCTCTCATCGAGAAGAGTCGGTGGCTGGCGGTGACGACTGGGTCGATTGCCGCCCGGTGACTCGCGGTGCTCTTCGAGTCCTTGAGGATGAGATCCTTCGTGATCAAAGCTCGGCTGAGCGTCATGCTGAAGTGGCATATCGCTGTGCGGACGCTCTTGATGATTTGGAGCGCGTCGTGCACCGGCTGCCATGCCTTGATGACTACCGCGCTCTGTCGGAGCGACGCCTAGCTGTGGAGTGGGTAAATGCGTCGCTGCAGGCAACGGTGGGGCGCTTGGCTCCATTGGAGATGGAGGTTGTTGGACTCCGTGCTCAGAACCAGTTTCTGGTTGGCCAAGGGCCCGTGGGATCT
>NW_020187575.1:1806798-1806910 GCF_900000015.1 Plasmopara halstedii | reverse complement strand
AATGAGAAGATCGTCCACGTACAGGATAATGAAGACCGGTGAGCTATTTCTCCCGTTCCGGTGCCTGACGAACAAGCACGGATCGGCACGACATTGTACAAATTCCATCGAT
>NW_020187575.1:1806721-1806788 GCF_900000015.1 Plasmopara halstedii | reverse complement strand
CAGAACAACCGACCGCGATGTAACTAAACGTTCATCATCAAGATCCCAAACACGATATTCTTTTGAG
>NW_020187575.1:1806108-1806203 GCF_900000015.1 Plasmopara halstedii | reverse complement strand
AGCGCACGATGCGTCCGGTTTCGTCAAACTTATGTGCGAACACCCACTTAAACCCGATGACCTTGACTCCTGGTGGTCGGCGAACCACATCCCAA
>NW_020187575.1:1804321-1804503 GCF_900000015.1 Plasmopara halstedii | reverse complement strand
TCGTCGACCGGTTGAGCAAGATGGCTCATTTGGCGGCGGTGCCAGACACCATCAACGGGGTCGGTCCAGCAACGCCGTTCGTGAATTGTGTTTTACGACAACACGGACTCCCATAGTCGATTGTCTCTGATAGAGACCCCCGTTTCCCGGGAGAATTTTGGTCGACTATCTTCAAGGTGCTA
>NW_020187575.1:1767611-1804241 GCF_900000015.1 Plasmopara halstedii | reverse complement strand
AATAAATAAATAAATAAATAAATAAATAAATAAATAAATAAATAAATAAATAAAAAATGATGGAAGGAAGACAACAATAAAGACGATGGAATCAGGCTATGACAACTTCGAATAACTCGAGCTGTAAGCGGTGTTTTACCCACACTTTATTCCACAAGGTGCTTTTACAGCTATTGCACAATCCCTCGATGCAGAGGGTACGATTCACGAGATCTCCGTGCATCGAAATTATCCAAAGAAAATTGCAGCAGGGCATGAAATTAACGAGATAACATACCACAGAGTCGTGCTCGAGTGCTCCTAGTATCTGACGCAGATGCGGAAGCACGGACAGCATTGATCAGTACTTGCCATGTCGTAGCTTTGAAGCAAAAAGGGTACTCTAATTGTGTTGCGACTAGATTTCTGCTTCATTCGAGCTGTAAGCCAACTTGGGACCCCGAATATAACATTGAAAGCGGTTGTCTATTGCACTTTTGTCAAAATACAAAGTGGATACTGGCAACGTGAACGTCGTGGCATTAAGATGGGAGTAAGAAAATTGCGGTGCATCAAATGTTTTCGCTACATGATAGCTTTGTTCACACAAACCATCATTTCAAAGGAAATAACCGAGAAAACTAAAAGATATCGCATCAGGTGATCGGTAGCACTTCTGTGCTTTAGTTGCGTCAACTCACTGATGTAATGGCGTAAGTTTCTGGATGCGCTGAGCACTTTTGCTTGCGCCGAACCCCATTATTCTTACAACTTTGAAGTTATCGGAGTGAGGTAAGCACTCAAGTGTAACAGTGGCACCGATCATACTGATTGTCGCAATACAAGTGCGTTTGCTTACAAACGGTTAAAATCTTCTCGAAAAGCTTAATGACGGCCGTTTAACTTATCTAACGCGTAGGATACTCATGCTTCAACTAGCTCAGTCAGCTAGAAGCATGCACAGAATATTAGCTGTCTTGTCCAGCAATGTGGCTATGATTAAAGCGCTACCCCCAGATTGCAATGCTAAAGCAGCAGTCCATAACACCTTGTAATTTTTTAATCGCCGTTGGCGACAGCCATTGTAAGAGCAGGTTGAAACGACAAGATGACCTCCGCTCCCATCATGAATACCAAAACTTGTCTTCCTGACCCCCACAAAGTGACGCATCTATTGCTTTAGATTTACCTCTGTTTTGTCGTTTTAGTCGCAATGACTAGTTTGCTTGCATTTTCTTCGAGGAAACTACTTGAAACGCCTATCCATTTCAATTTTACAAAGTCACATATCTGGCCGATGGTAACGAGGCCAATCGAATAAACACACAACTTTGCGATCTTTTTTTTCGCTGATTCAAAAAGCGCTAGATGAAAGCTGTTGAAAAGCGCAGTTCGACGAGTACTTGCCGCTGGATTTCCAGCTCCAATACCGTTATATTAAAAAAATGCTGCGATATATCAAGATCACAAAAGACAGAGTTTACCAGTCGGAATAGTTGAGAGCTTTTCTTTTTCATGAAGGCACGGAGCAGATTGTAGCTGCATGAGTAAGCATAGACTCTCCAAAAGCGTGGCCAACCCGCTAAGAAATTATACGTTCGTAAGACAATGGCAGATGAAAAGATCACGAATAATTCAATTACCTTCGATCACAAGACGTCTATTTACGTGATTATGGGATCATGATGGCAGTCAAGAAGGGAAGTTTACATGCCATCTGACTAGATTAACGTAGCAACGAACTTGCGTGTGATCATGTCCAACCAACTTGAAGATGATCTACGTCGCGTATTGCAACTTGCACGAGCTCACAAGAATAAAGAGGCAAAGAGTATAAACAATAACAATCTTCGACGCCATCGACACGGTCAATTCTTGTCTCAATCCAAAGAAGGACAACAGTCATTGTTAACTGCTACAGTGCAAGGTCTTTCAGCAATTGATAAACTTGACTCGAATACACGCCACATCGGAGACTGCAGCAGCAAGTCTGTCTTGTATCATCGCGATAAGGAGATTTCGGAAGATGATGAAGAGGGGTTACAACAACGTTTAGACGCTCGACGTACGTTGTACAAACGACACTTTACAGGTGTTCTCACTCACGCTAGTGGACAGAAACGTGAAACGGAGCATGTCATAGAAGCAGCAGCGCGTGCAGCTCGATCTTCACGTGCCATGGGTGTCGGTATCGGAGCTGCTGTGCTCACCGATTCTCAAACTTTATATTCGGCTAGTGCCATTGAAAACGGAGCTCTTATGCTCTGCGCTGAACGCGTTGTGATAATGAAAATGTTGACCTCCCACACCAGTTCTGTTATCATTGCCATGGCGATCTGCAGTGAACAACGTGCGTTACTACCTTTTCCTTGTGGAAACTGTCGTGAGCTTCTTGCAGATTGTGGAGATTTTCCTGTTCACCTTGTGAATGCAATTGGTGAAACTGAAGAGACCACTAGCTTCACATTATTTCCACGTGCACGACACTCAGAACTAACTCAGATTTTGACCCGTTCTCATTCTCCAAAACGTAACTCTGCAGTCACTTCATCAGCTTTGACAGATCAAATACCATTTGAAGTACGAGATTGGACAACCCAAGATGTTCTTAAGTGGTTAGACTCCGATGTCGGTTTGTCTCAATATCATCAAGTTTTTGAGCGCAATCACATTGACGGATGTACGTTAATTTTGCTCGAAGGGAGTGATTTACAGCTGCTGCTTGGCATCACTCACCCCTACCATCGATCTCGATTACTTACCTCGATTGATAGATTACGTGATCGAGAGCTTCTAACTCATGGTCTTGATTACACTCAACTAGAAGATTATTTGGCTGTGCTTGATATTGATCGAGTTACTGCAGTTGCTCATCTCAAAAGTACGTTTGATCGGCTTGATGCAAACCACGATGGATTTCTCGACTTCACACAAGTAAAACAAGCTCTCTCTCGTCTTCGATGTACCATTCCTTCTCATCCCTGCACTACCGAATCAATTGAAGCTTCCCCACAAGCAGTAGAGCGTTTATTACACAGTGAAGAGCTCTTTGGGAAAGAGGCGGCTGAAACTGGCAACGTCTCATTCCCAGCATTTGCTCGAGCTTTCGCCAAACTTGCTAACCAACCAGCTGACACATCGACTGTAACCCAAGGAGCATTTGCAGTTCATGCATTTGGACCTAGACTTGCTGTACTGGATCTGAAAAAGCTACGACAATGTTATAACAATCAAGCTCTTGACAATACTCTTGATGAAGCAGGATTAGTGCGATTGCTTCGAGAACTCGGGCTCAGTGATACACAGAGCACAGAGTTAGCTTGTCGGTGGCTAGATGCACAGGAAACGATCGAGGAAGCTAGCGAGCGGATGGATTTTGCCCAGTTTATCACTAGGTACTCGCAGTATGTAGAATCGAAAGCAGGAACAGAAGCTACTAGTGTAGCAAGACTTCAACAACTCTTTCGTTCGTATGAACCCGTTCATTCCACGGATTTGAAGCCACAAAGTGTTGTGCATCGTGCACTGACAACATTATTTCCAGCTGTACCAAGTGACGAAGTGGCCGTCTGGTGTGCAGCCCAGTTGCCATCGAAAATAAGTAGTAAGGATAGTATTAAGCGGAAAGAGACAATCAGTTTTGCAGACTTTACATTGGCGTGCTTAGAATTTGCAGCAGAAGTCTACGCTCAGGATCAAGAAGCTGCTTTGATTAAACGATCGATCCGAAACGATGCGTTGGAACATCGTAGTCGTGTGGTACACTTGCACAGCTCTGGGCACGTTCGAATGTGTCCTCGCTATGAAGATCAAGAGAGCAAGAGAGAGTCAAAGACACAATTAAAAGTTGCTGAGGATAAAAATTCTGTTGGACGAAGCAGTCCAGACGACGATGACGATGGCAAATGTGAAAGCAAAGATCGAGATAGTGAAAGTGATAAGAACAAGTTGAAAACGCGAACAAAACGCGAACTACAAGTCGATGAAGCTTTTGATCGATTTATAAGACGACACAGAGTGAAGTCTCGCATTTCTAAGGACGATATCAAGGATAATAGTGAGGAAGAAGACGAGCATTGTATGCTTAACGCAGTCGAAGCAGCGCAAGCAGCACTCGAGCTTGGAGCTGTCTTGTCTCGTGAGCAAGTGCTGCGATATCTCGAACGCGAAGGTCTTGGTCGAATACGTCGTCGAGATATTTCGCGTGCTGCCTTTCATCGTCTTGTAAAACGCCTCGATGCAAACCGCAATTATCCTCGTGATCTCTTACTTGATATCGAAGACTTACCACGACAACAAGAAAAAAAATCAGTGTCTTCGTGTCAAACTAGAACGAACAGCAAAAGTCCGCGTTCACGCGCAAGGAAAAATAGGTTGGATTACGACGAGTTCCTTCGACAAAAACATATCCAATTGAAAGTTCCTGAGTGGAAAAAGCAAGTGAGTGCTCATCGACAGAAGCAACATAAACAAAAGGAGCGACAAGTCGCTAAGAAATCACATACACATTCTAAAAAGCCATCAGATCGTGACAGCGAGGACGACGGAAAAAGTGACAGTGTTCAGAATCGCTCGGACAGCTCAAATTCTCAGTCCATCATCCAATCGAGAAAATCGCATTATCGCCGAACGTCACACCGTTCAAGACGTTTAAGAAAGCGACGTTCTCAAAGAAGCGATCATTATGATCGGCATCATTCGACCTATTCATCGGAATCCTCAACTCAAACAGAGCGATCATCTCGCAACAACAAGTTACGTTCATCCCCTTCTCGACAAATCGGTCTTTTCAGCGGGTTTGAGCCAGAAACACGCGTTGCTAGTATGGTCCATGGAAGAGGAACGATCGAAAGGATCTATCGTGACTATTTTGTAGCTGACGTTCACTTTGACTCGGGTCGTCACGAGCGAAACGTTGAACTCAGTAGCTTACGCATACTATTCCCTGAAGACGAAAATCGGAATGGATCGGAATGGATTATTGGTACGCGTGTTTGTGTCACACTAAAAGACTCGAACAAGCAGCAATTAGGAAAGATCGTCTTGTGTCGTACAGACGGAACATTTGACGTCTTAGTAAATGAGATTGATCGTCCGAGAACGCTTAAACGGATAGCACGCAATGCATTATCTCTTGCTGATAAGCAAATCAAGTTTCATCAAGGAGCTCATGTGATGGTACGTCACCATACAGAATACTTTCGAGGAAAAATTTGTTCATGTCGAAAAGACGGCACGTATGATGTCCAGCTTCTTAAATCTCCACAAAAAGTACTTCAGCATTTAGCACCGGAACTTCTTGCTCCAGACAATGATAAAGCTAAATACTGTGATAACGACTGTGAACAGAAATCTGACAGTGAGATGCAATCAAAATTCTCAAGAGGAGATCGGATTGAAGCTCGTTTTGGGGGTCAAGCATCGTTCTACCCTGGTTCCGTTGAATACGTGCATCCAAATGGATTTTGTGATATCTCTTATGACGACGGTGACGAGGAAGAACGTGTTTCTCCAAATTTAATTCGAACTATTCAAAAGATGGCTGGAGATAGCAAGCAGTTACTTAAGAAAGCGGCTGACAACGCGTACGAATCTGATCTCTTCGACAGTGATTAAAATAATGGAATGGAATACACGGTTTGAAAAAATACATCTATTGAAAAAGGCTTGATACATCATGTCTTCATTTCGGCTACATCATGCGCCACCCATCGTAGTGTTAAATGACAGCGCGATACGTGACGTAGCGACCAGCCGTTTCGGACGGTCGAATAATCTTAACCACTTGGCCTCGACTCATTCCATAGTAACGTGCAATGGGGTCCGTCACCTGCATTCTCGGCAATTGCGAGTCACGAATACGGTACCGCTTGAGCAACGCTGCCTTCTCACTTCGACCAAGTACACGATGTACAGGTACAAGTGTATGTTCTGTAATGTCTACAAGTAATTCAGTCTCTTTAAAATGCTCAATTTTGTAACGTGGCGCCATCTCATTAAGCGCTTGACGGGCAAATGGCGTAATGCCTTCTTGCACGACAAGAATGGCTTTGGTCACATTTTCATCTTTCATACGATTGCAGTAGTTTCGAATCGGTTTAACTCCTACTTTTGTATCTTCTGGAAAAAAGACAAACAAATTGTCGCTTGGGTCGTCAATCTTCTCGACAAGAATTGTCATCATCTCACGGGTGGGATTGTCCCCAAACTGTGATTGAAAAGCCTCAGGTGTCATAACTAATTCATTCTCACTTACAATGTAACCACGATTGTGTAGCATCTTGACCGTCGTCTTACGCACACGATACAAACGGGAAGCTTCAGGTGTTAACTCGGACATGGCGAATGGTGGAAATGGACGTTGAGGTAGTAAAAAGGTTTGATTGGTCTAACTTGTGATAGTTTATTTTAGGTACTTAATGCATTCTGAGAGTAGGTTAGAGTGACATGTACCCATGCTGGAATAGCTACATCAAATGCACCAACAGAGGTTACGATGGGCATGTTGTCTGTAATGACTTTTTCAATACGTCGCAGCATATCAGGACGTGAGTTACAGTTAATCACAAATTGCGGTGCGTTTAGAAGCACGTAAGAGATGCCATTTGCATGTACGAGATCCCAGATGGTCCAAGGATCACGCTTGCTCAAAGTCTGAACTGTTGTGTGATCACCATCCAGCAACTGTGTTTGTAACTTCCATGGTCCAAATTGATACGACTTGCCGACGTGGATGGGGAATGAATGAGCAATATACCGAGTTTGAGGAAAGAATTGGTCTCGAAAGATGATCAGTTGCTTGTCTTTTGTCAAATATGATCGATTCCCTTTCTTAAGTGTAACCCAAGACCCCAATTCAGCTTCTTTGTTCTTGTGCTTAATCTTGCGACTCAAAGGATTTTGCATGCGATTCAATTTGTCAATGAGCTCAAGTAGTGGCTTTTCACGAATCATACTGTTACCCATCAGTGAGTGGCACACTTGACGAAAAACTTCCTTGCATACAAACAAAGGCTGGTCTGATAATAGTCCACAATCAAGCCACACCGCCACTTGACTCTGTTTGACTGAATTCATGATTGGAGATAAAACCTGTTGATGCACGACCTCAGCGCACTGCGTTGACTCGGCGCCTAGAGCCGACAAATTATTAAGAAATCCGTCACCGTACATGTCTCGAAGAAGGGGTACCAAATGGTTTCGTAATTTACCACGCGTACTCCACTTTGGTGTCGTGTCCTTGAAATAAGGAACACCGTATCGATGTGCATATTCAAAGATAACGTCCTTATCGACGTCTAGTAGCGGACGCCAGATTTGTACTCCATTCACAATACTGCTTGCATGCATGCCGTTCAGATTGAACAAGCTAAGTCCTTTCATCATGTTTGAAATGACGTTCTCTTGGACATCGCCTCGATGGTGACCAAAACAAATACCCGGAATTTGGTATTTTTTCATCACCTCCGCATACGTTGAGTACCGTATCGTTCGTGATATCCTTTCATAATCATCACGTCGTGTGGTCGCTCGTTTTACTTCATCAATTCGACGCTTATAGAAGATCATGCCGAATCGTTCACACCAACGCTGCACATAGTCACATTCAGCTTTACTTTCAGGACGATTACCGTAATCAAGATGTACGGCTACAATTGTAAAGTCTCCGTGTTTAACTTTCAGTTTGTGCATTAAATACGCCACAACCATTGAGTCTACACCTCCAGATAACGAAACTGCTAAGTGGGTGTACTCAGAAGCTTTCATCAGCGTCAAATAGTTGTCTACAATACGATATAGTCGATGCTTATGCATCTCACTCTCGTCTGTTTCGATATATGATCGTTCTAGAATATCATCATCTGGGACTTTGGTCGATTCGATCTCGAAGTCTCCCCTTAAATGTTGTAGTCTCCCGGTCGTAGTGCGTCGAAATTTATTTAATAAGTCTTTGTGCTGCTCATGCAACTGATTTCTCGCTTCAATCGATGCAAGAACATCATGTAGTCGCTCGGGTGTTGGAGAGTGACGCAGCGGCATTAGAGCGAAAACAAAGTGTGGTACAGGCAAATTCTTGTGCCAACACTTGAAGAGTAAATTCTGCTCCACAATTGCAAGAGCATGAATATCATTACGCGCTAGTTGCTCTCTATTTGTAGCAATACTACGATCTCGATATACATGGCGCGAAAACTGGTCCAACACCAGTATAAGTGCGACACAAGTGTCAGGACTTGTGTCACGCCAGCTCTCAAGTTCTCCAGTCTCTGCTCGACCAAGTAATGAGCGAAATTGCGCTTTAATTTCACTATCCGTAGCCTTCTGTTTGTCAGATCCATCCGAAGGAAACCATTTAGTCTGGTACGACTCAGCTTGATCGCTGCCGAACCAGTAGCGCAGCACTTCGTGCGCCTCGTGCTTCGTATTCATACCAGTCGTTGCAAGTATTTTATATACAAAATGATTGGTTGAAAAGAATCATTTTAGGAAGATAAACTTGAGATAATGTGTTTTTCAAATACTTTACGAACTCGTATCTTTCGTAACCTTGTCGACATTTGGTGGCATATGAACGTAAACTTCTCTCCACCAGAAAAATTGGATTCAATGCTACATGACCACGTATAAATTTCTATATCCATATCCGGTGTTTTGCTTCTAGAAGTAATTTACTCACGATACTACAATCCAGACTGGATTAGTGGCTTCACAAACATTTCATAGCCTTCAGGCACTTGCATTTTGTTCAAGGGTTCATCAGCGGTGCATTTCACTAGAGCACGATAGATATCCCCGTCATACCGACCAATCGCTGAGTTTAATTCAAAGTCTCTAAAATCCCATGCATCCGTTAGCAGCACGCAGTTCTTGCGGGTAACCGACAGTAAATGAGCGACTTGCTCTTGAAGTAAGACAGCTTGTGCGGATGAGATGTAGTCATGTTGACGAAAGTCTCCCAACGCTTTGGTGATTAGCCACGCACCAAATAGTGAACACAGTTGAGTAACCGAATTCTTTTCCGGACCAGAACGAAAATTTGATACTTTGTCGATGAAAGCTTCTAACAAAATCAGCTCGGAATGAGCAGTGGACGCACGAGTCATGAGAACCATACATGCATTGCTATCGTTCTTCGTCGCATCCATTCGTCTAGCTAGAGACATTACGATACGTGCAGCTCTTGTTCGAAACGCCTCAACAAGTAGATCGAGATTGTCGAAATCGGTGATGCTTTCAGCCTTGCAATGCAGTTGATCGTCATTGTAATGCTTCACTTGATTTAAAAACTTTAAAGATCGTTCATTGACGGGCGGAGATGCCAGCGTCTTTAGTAAATAACGTGCATGCTGTTGAACTAGCACGTCTGAGGTACCTTCGTACGTGTTAGCACCGACACTTTCAGCAAATAAATGGGCTAAATTGCTCGACTGTGCGAACCCGTGACTTCCGCACAACCGGCGGCAAGTCTCGATCCCATTGCTAACTCGTTCGACCACCCAGGCCTTTAAGCCACAAGCCACGGCATGAAGCTCTGCTAGTGTAGCGCCGAAAGCGCCATCACCCTTTTCAATCGCCTCAAGTACGGAATCATGCATTCTTATCAAAGAGAGGCCAGCAAACAGCGCAGCGTACGAACATGCTAAAAGAGGAAAGAGTTTGTGTTGCTGATTCTGAGAATCGAGCACTTGGTTCTTGTCCTTGGTGCAGCCTTGAATACAAGCGGCACTAAAGCGAGTACATATCGTCGTGGCTGCGCCCAATTGCAATCCAGCAGTCTTGATCATATAAGCTCGGACCTGTACCATTGTCAAGTATACCAACTTGTCACTTTCTGGTTTGACAAATTTCCCATCAGGTAGTACTTTGGCATACCTCATCATCATATTCTCCCGTGGAATACGTACGGTGTGAAACACACAATATCCATTATCTACACCATTAAATCCAACCTTAGGACCAATATCCCCAACTTCGATGCCCGGTAGTGGCCGATGGTCGCGAAGCGACCGAATTTGTACCAGAAAAGCCTGTACACCCACATCGTTTCCGTCTAAAATGAGCCTTGCGTGCACAATAGCATGAGTTGCTGTTTTCCCTAAGCCTCCAGGCCACCACTTGCGACTTGTTAGTGTCGGAGAATTAATGATGAACTCTTGAGTCGCTTTATCATAAGTCGCAATAGTTTCAATACCTTGTACATTGGATCCATGGCCTAATTCAGTCTGTGCATAAGCCCCAATGATTTTGTAGCTTTTGGCTAATGGTAAATACTTAGCGCGTTGTTCATCACTTCCTTGATTCTCTAGTGTCGGAATGAACATAGCGCGGTGAACATCAAACCCCAGAGGTTCTCCCAGAGCTTTGTACAAAATCTGCTGGTCGTTCAAGTCCGTGAATCCACCCTCACGCACCAACTTGACATAATAAAACGCTTTTTTCAGACCAAATTCATACCGCTCTGTGTGATTACGGTACATCATCTTTCGGTCTGAAAGTACGGGATGGCGCTCAATGATCTTCACTAGTTCATTGCGACGTACATTTGCTGCTTTACTATCACGTAACACATCTGTAAGTACTGCTGGGTCAATATCCCCATTTACACGCTCTTTCTTAAGCAGCAGAGGCGCTAAGTCCTTCAATTCCTCAACCATAAGCGAGAAGGAGTGATGGTTAGAGCTATTGGAAAACCGGTACTTTTACCATTGGATAGTAAGTAACCGATCTTCACGCCACCCATCAGACTTTTGTCATTATGTTCCGCACGCCGCAACCTGGCGACTGGGCCGCCGAAGACGAGGATATCTCGCCTTTACCAGCGCTTACATTAGCTCCAGTCACACCTGCTCCCTCTTCCGGCGAAGCTTCTGTATCTAAGCAAAGAAATGAGCGCAGCGATATCGACGGGCGCATTGAGCAGGACATGTGCAATAGCGAACGCCGTTTCGAATCTGAAAGGGGACGATCTGACCGGGACAGAAAATATGACCGTGGAAAGGTCATTCGAGACCGAGGTGACTACGATGGAGGTCGTTTCGATCGTAGTGGGCACTATGATCGACATAATGATCGAAGTGGCCGGTTTTATGATCGACACAATGATAGAAATGGGCTCTCTACACGGGACAACGACAGAGATCAATTGAATTTGGACAATGATCGTAGTAGGTTTAATAATCGGGATAATGACCGGAATGGGCGTTTTGAACGGGATCATGGACGTTATGAAGGTGGAGGACGAGCTGATGTTTCTCACTGGGGACGCAATGGCGATCGTCGAAAATCTGGCGCTCAGTATAATATGCCTGTGGAACAAGGATATATCGTTTCTATAAAAGAGAGTTTTGGATTTGTAAGTAGTTTAGACCGAGACGGTGACTTGTTTTTTCACATTTCGGAGGCTCCAATCGACATACAATTACAGGACGAAGTTGAGTATCGAGTCAAGTACAACCAACGGTCTGACAAGGAAATGGCGTGTCAATTAGTATCTCTTGCGAAAGGAACAATTAAAACTGAAGAAGTCTCGGACGAATGGTATGATGGAATAGTGACGAAGAGTCTACTTCGTGGCGGTAGTCGTGGATACGCTTATAATCGTGATGACGATCGTCGTCATCGAGAAGAGTATGGACTGATTGAGGTAAAAAAGAGCATAAAGGAGAGTGAAACGGAGCAGGAAGGAACGGTTGAGCAGACACAAGCGGATGAAGATGTGAAGAAGAAGACACTTGCAAAGCGCGAGCTTATACGCTTTACCAGTGAAAGTTTAGCTGCAATTAGTGTGGCTGAAGACGAGGGACACACTGATCGAGCAAAAGTAAACTTGACCCCTCACTTTGGCGATGAAGTACGCTTTAAGATCGCCAGGCACCGCAAAACGGGAGGCAAACGCGCTGTGGATCTCACTATTACAGTGTCAGCTCGTGAAAAGCTAAATAAGGAGGTCGAGGCTAAGCTGGCAATGATGACACGCGAAATGGGCGTGGTAGACCGTGTGAAGTATGGTGGGGGGTTTATTAAGTGCTGCGACCGTCCGATTGAATTATATTTTTCCTTTGATGAGCTACTTGAGGACATTGAAAGCAGAAATAATAAGGATGATGATTCTAAAGATGAGCATCACACTGGTCGCCAAGGCAAAGGTCCATATATTGGTGAGGGGGATGAAGTATCTTTTTTTGTGTATGAAGAACAAGAGGACGATTCAAGGCACTCTCGACGACGATTGAGTGCATTGCGTGTGCAAAAGCTTCCGGCCGGCTCGGTATCGTTTGAGCAGCTGCTGCGGTCGGACGTTGAGGGTGTGGTAAAAAAAGTTCCGAAGGAACCGAGGAACAGCCCGGAAGTTTTTGGATCGATTGCTAAAGAAATTTATCCACAAGAGATTGTCGAAGTAGAGGATAACGTTGACATATCGGAGGAAAATAAAAAGGTGAAAAATGGAATTGAGGGGCAAAAGGTGGCATTTCGTCTGTGTGATACGGAGGATCCGAGCTATATCCCTCATATTGACGACAAGGTTGTCTTTGACGAAGTCTTAGACAAACGGACTCGTAGGATCAAGGCCGTGAAGGTCCGTTTTGTACAGCTTTGCCAGAAAAATCGTGAGACTGGCGTAATTAATGGTATGAAAGACGAGTTTGGATTCATCAAATGTGTAGAGCGGTTTGGAGATGCATACTTTCGTTTTTCTGACGTTATGGGCATGAATCGAAATTTTAGTACTGGCACAGAGGTGGCTTTTGATGTGGTGGTTGATACCAAGTCGGACCATGTTCGTGCGACGCGTGTGCAACTCTTGCCCAGAGGAACAGTCAAGTGGGAAGCTGTTTTATTAGAAGGTGTAGAAGGCAAAATTCTAGGGGTACCGGCTTCGCGTGGAGGTCACAGCTTAAATCGTGGTGGACGCGGAGACAAGGTAAAGCACTTGCAAAAGCTTATGCACGGCAGAATTGGCTGTGTGGCTCCAAACAAGCAGCACTTGATTGATTTCTTACCCGAACTGAAACAGAAGCTTGATGCTGTATTCATAACATCAAAGGACGGGAAAGATTCGGCTGAAGGCAATGAAGATCATCCTCATGAGAAAAATACACTCCGGATTGCGTTCCCCAGTACATTGTCGAAGTTTGAACGTGCCGCATTGCATGAATACAGTGATTGGCTTGGTTTACAACACAGAAGTATTGGCGAAGACTCGGACCGTCATCTTGAAATTTTTGGCAGCGACACCATTTCCTTAGACTTCGTGAAAGATAAACTGATAGCAGCTCCACCAGAGATTACAGCAACCTATACAGAGGATGACGTAGATGATGTGCGGTATCACCCTCGTGTGGATGATCGCGTTAAATTCGATCTTGTGTTGGTGAAGCGCACTAAGCAATTCCAGTGTAGATCAATCAAGTGCGTGGAATCTACTTCATCAAGAAGTAATGCCGCTACTCCAAAGACAGATGCTGTTCAAGAAGAAGGAGTTATTGTGTCATTAAAATCTGAAGGATTCGGCTTTATTATGCCCGTTCAGACTGTCCCGGGAGTTATGGAAGAGAATCTATTTTTTCACATTAAAGAAATTACGACGGGACAAACGCTGGCAGATCTGAAAGAAGGAACTGAGGTGCAATTTACTCGTTTGTTCGATGAAAGAAAAAAGAGGAAGCGTGCAACTGCCATTAGCGTTGTTCCAGCAGGAACGATCAAGACCACAGTGCGAGAAAGCGTGAGAGGTATTGTCACGAAGGCGAGCGTCTTGCATCGCATTTCCAAGAATCGATTTGCAAAGTCAAACAGTAAATCGAGTTCAGTCGGTCGAATTCGACTAGCGACTACTAGCAGTACTGATGACGACAATGCTAGTACCGATGCTGACGATAAAGACAGTGAAGAGGAAGGGGGGAGAAAAGTTGCGGAGGTTGGGACTTCCCTCAACGATACAAATAAGCAAGTTCGATTGAAAAAGCCCGGTAAACAGTTTTATCAATACTACATTCATGACATTACCGATCCAGCTGTGATTGTGCGTGAGGGAGATGAAGTGGAGTTTATTCCTCAAGTGACTCCAAAAAACCTTCGTGCTGCTCATATTCGACTCGTAACGTCCCATGCGAAGCAGGGTGTTGTCACGCACATGGGAGATCAAGGTGGTATCATCCGTCTCGATGGCGAAGGCCCGGTAGTCGAGGCCCGATTTGTCGCTCAATCTGTGCTACGTGGTGATACTTTGAATGAAGGTGATTGTGTCGAGTTTGCGTATCTTCCATTCGATATTGCATCTAGGAACCATAATGTTCAAAAAGGAAGTGAAGAGAAGGAGGAAATAGCTAATCAAGAGAACGAGTTGGTTCGTGGTCAAGCACTGAGTATTCTATGCCTTTCATCCAACCGTGCAACAACATCACAGACTCGAGGCTCGCGAACGGTGAATTCAACACTAAAAGAAGCAATGCGGCAGATTGGTGGGAACGCTATGGTGGCATCTCGAACAGCTAAAGGTCCAAATGGAACGCGTGGTTTTGTCGAAGGCTGGAACACAAAAGATGAGGAAACAAAAACAATGGAGGAGAGTGCAGCAACAAGTCACAACGACTACAAAATCAACAAAGAGTGACGTGAAGACTCACGTTGCAGTATGTATAGCTGTAGATTCTAGAAATAGTCCCTCGAAAAGGCTGGTTGCTTGAATTGTAGAAGCTTCACGATGTATACATTCAAAAGGTAGAAACCTTTCTATTACAATATCGTTTTCTTAGTTTGGACTGCTTATTAATTTGATGGTGCCAATGTCTGAGACCGCCGCTGCATTAGAGCGATACAGTGCGTTTGTCGAGGATGTCTTGCGCCCACAATTAAAGCGCACACTTTTAAATCGAGATGTGCTCGCCCGTGAAGTGCATGAGTACCAGGAGCTGCAAGAGTTGCTGCACGAATTGGCCACGAAAAATGACAAGGACGCATCGTTGCACACGTTATTGGACGTGGGTGAACGTTTTCACGTACGAGCAAAAGTACCCGATATATCACTTATTACAGTGGATATCGGACTTAACCATCACGTCGAAATGACGGTTCCTGAAGCTCAGCACTTTGTACAAAAGCATTTGATTCACTTGACGGAGTATTGAAATCGTTCAGTAGTGACTTCACGAGAATATATAGAAGATTAACATCTTGTTTGTTTGATGATGCAGGAAAAGAAATAAATGGCAAGCAAAAGCTCGTGAAGTATCTGACCATGTCAACGTTGTGATTGCTAGTATTCAGCAACTTGCAGCTTTACAGAGATCAGATACACCTCAAGATGAAGAATCCAATTTTAGAGAAGTCACATCTAGGAATAGTGCAGTCTAAGTGACGAAATGAGACTGAAATATAAGTACCATTTGATTAGAAGACAAATACGGCATATAAGTCGATCAATGTCGAAAGTAACACTTACGTCTCTGCAATCGTCAGAGTCTCAATGTAAACAGATTGTCGAATTTTCGACGTCTCAAAAGGCAATACCCCACAAGCATTTGGAAAAATTAAACTCGCCAAAGGCAGCATCTACGTGCTTATTACCGCAAAAAGAAACAAAATCTACTATGCTACCACACGGTGCAAGCAATTGTCATCACAGCACAGCATCTAAGGCGACAGATTTACCTCAAAATAACATCAAAAGATATACAACACTGCCTCCAGCTCAACATGAAAGCTTTCAAACCATTAGAGTCAGACGAGCAAGTGTTGCTTTACATAGCAAAAATGACAATGTATTGTCCCTTTCGCCTTCATTTTCGACTATTCTTTGCGCTGGATGTGGGAGTTGTGCTGAATTGTGTTTTTCGTGCTTTACGCACTTTAGACAGCAGGATGGTGCTCGCTACAAGACACAGTTGGTTCAAGCAGTAGACTCGTTGTTTGCAAAAGCCACGACTCGTGCTTTTAGACGCATGGCAGCGATCGTACTTCAGTGGGTTTTTCAATCGTGGAAAGCAGTTACGAAAAGATCAAAACGGAAGAATCATCTTGCTTTAAAAATTCTTGAAAAGCTACGTATCCGTCGCATCTGGACATCATGGAGATTATTTGTCTATGAGCGACACATGATAGGTACTATGATGTTTGCAAAAGCTAGACAACGTGAAGCAAAGGAAAACATGCTCGAAATCGCTAAGCTACACGGTGATAACTTTGAACGTGAATCGGCAGATCGCATGCAAAATGCAATACAACGAGAAATCGTGCAGAAGCTGGAAAAGCAACTAGCAGCAGAAAGGAGTTTAGTGCAATTAAAAGACCGCCAACTGCTGGAGTTGCGTGGAGTTGAAAATATGCTGACGCTTGAAAACGTGTAAGCTGCAAGTTTGCTGCAGCAATATTATGCTATCCGATATTATCTCTACCTAAATAGACAATAATACTTAATTTTAAAGAGGAAAACTGGTATTTGACAACATAAACACTGCCTTTGATCAGGCAAAAGAAAGAGTTGATCTCCTAGATTTGACGTGACTAAAACATCATGAGCCATTGCGACATCAAAAGCGGACAGTATTGAGACGCATCCGCTTCACTCAAAAGACAGACTTTGGCGGGTCACGATCCCACTTTTACTAACAAGGAAAGCACTTTTGGTGCGGACATTACCTCGTGCGAAGGAGATGAAGCTGTCCGAATAATTAAGCAACGCTGTTGCCCAGTGCGCTCGGAAAAACAGAAACGTGTACCTGTATGTTCCCTTCAGAATTTAGTTTTGGTGGTATGAAAAATGCAATTTTACTCTGTGATCTATAGGGCGAAACGCCGCTTTGGTGAAGTCGACTGTAAGTCGCGAATAGAAGGGACAGGGTGATATATCGTGACCACAGGCAATCGGAAGCGCTGCATAACTAAAAACGAGTGCAGTGTCCACAGCTGAACGGCTAAGCCAAACGAGTTGAATGTGTGAAGTTTATTTTCTCGCAAATTGAATAAGTTCTAGTATTAGTGACTATCTCGTGAAGATGCACTCGTTAATCTTGAACATTGCTTTCTAAAAAGTGTGCTAGGAGCTGAGAGACGACCACCTTGTTTCATTTGTTCAGTAAAAGAGACGGACGGAGTTTAAAATCCGTCATGGAAGAAGTTGTCAATGGGGACACTAGAGTAGAGTGGGGAAGTTAGTTTCATCTCCTACGGTCCATTTCATATTTAGCTGAATAAGTATGATGCGAGGGTGCCAAAAGACCCCTAACGCATGAAACACTGGACTGGGCAGTGCGTCACAAAACTGACTTGTAATTTTCTTACCGAAAATTGCGTAACACGGTGATAGCCTTAATGAACGGGACAATGCGATAATTGACACTATTTCCGTGCAAAACACGATGCAGGTATCATGAGAGAAAATGAATCTCCAGATTCGGTGCTGGCATTCTATGTCAGAGCGGCCAACATTAAGTTGGGGATTGCATGCTTATATTTTGACAAAGGCAGCTACAATATCGGCGCGGGCGCCATTCCCTTAAAGAGGTGAGCTACTGTGCAGCATCGCTCGGCTGCACCCCGCTCAGTGTCCGCCCTGGTTGATGTGTATCACTAACTGTCAATGACAGGCAGCGGTATTCCTCTCACGGCGGTGAATACCTAAAGTGACATGCTTTCGGGGTAGCAGGATAATCAACAGAGACCGTTAAATATACCAGCAACTTTTGATTATTTGCTTATGTGGCTGTTCAGGTCAAGTTGGGCCTGTATAACGGGGTTTGCACGTACCAGGGTGGGTCATACAAGGTGTGTGATCGTATTGGGTACACAAGTTGGTGTAATCATACAATGGTGTGGCTACACCGTAACTAAGTGGCTGGACTACCAGTAGTTATGCATATTAATTAGTTTTACATTTTAATTAGAAAAAGCTAACATTTAAGATATAGGCGGCTCTGCGGCAAATAAAACAGATAAACAGAGTTTTATTTTTGAACGGAAGAGTTTATTTGCCTTGGTTAAGATTCCGGGTACTTTTGGAGGTAGCGGATTGCGATCCGCTACACGCGTACTGGTTCTTGTATAAAACGTAAGGTCGGTGACCTTAGTAAGCTTTCTCAGCAACGAGCTACGACAGCCCTGCTGCAGCCTGTGCCTCCAATTTCGACGATTTACTCGTGGATAATTTCACAGAGCACGGAAAGTCGGATGTGGAGAACCCACATTGAGCTCTTGCGAGCAATTCCCGAGAGTATAGGATTCAATCAGCAATTTGCTCATATAGACGAAAGTATCTTCAGTGTCGACGACATTTTCTTTTTTGTAATAATCTGGAAAAAGCGCATGCAGACAGATCTAGCAAAGATAAATGACGTTGTAGAGTGTTTGTGTCTCTCTCTCAGAACTGCTTGGTGAACCGGCCTGGTCTGGCCAACCACTTGCATATGTATAGTGCAAACGATGCCGACTAGCACGGACCTCATTAATTCAATAAAATAATTGTTAAATGTTGTTTGGTGCAGTTGAAGAGGCGGTCAATAAGGCAGTAAAAGAATGCCTTTTTCGTGTCGTTTCTGCCACTCCCAAATCCAGACTTGCATATCCACGTCATTCAAAACGCTTTAGCCTTTACGATTGGTTGTGCTTTGCTTACTTGTCGATAGACATGAATATGTGACCGTGTTTGAGTCTCGCCTAATTAAAACGGTGGAGAAGAGCTAATTTGTTTACTGCTTGCATTTAAGTATTGCTTTTTAAAGTTCAAGATGCACCAACTTGGCTTTGCGCCGTATGTGATCGATAAAGATCATTTGCTTTTGTGAATCGAGGCATTGTAAACGCGTTTTCCACAGAAATAACAATTTTAGCATTTGTTGCTAGGTAAGCCTCCGAGATAGGGTACCAAGACGGACCAGCTCAATGTTGCGGTGGATAGGAGTGTGTCATCTCGACCACAATTGTCGCATATCACAGTTGATAATTCCGATTGGCGTGGGGGTACAGACAGCGTACGGGACCGACGTAACGTGCTTGATAGAACTGTTAGGAAGCGAGAATTTTAAAATTTTTGATGTCGTTTATCGAGCGCACAGTTGCGGGCCTGTAATGGAATTTTTATGTCAAGGCTTGTTAAATGCAGATCTGATCTATATCAGACTTAGCGTGCAGTGGTACTCAGGATGAGAATCTCTTAGACAAAATACTGAACGAGGGATATGATACCTCTTTAGGTAGCAACCTCTGTGAGCACGAGGTAATAATGACCTATTATGCGTAAATGGAAAAGCACGTATGTGTGCACGTGACCGAAGTTCAATAAACTCTAAAATCCAGCCGCATGAGGTGTTACTTTTGGCTAAGCTGCCGTTTTCGGCAGTAATAAGTTTTTGCCTCCGTTGTTCAAAAACGCGTCCGGTAACACTGGCATTCGCTCATCTTTCTGCTGTCAAAGATTAGTTTGAATGTGTTGAAAAGGATACAGTAAGTATTTGACAAATTGAACTGTAAAATGAGCTGCCAGTCATTGTCCTCTTCGCGCTTTGCATCAAAATTTGGCGAACATTACTCAGCATGCTCGGCACCAGACCAAATATTCAACCGCTGACCATCCGAAAGTAAATAATGACATGGAAAATATGCTGTGAAGGTCGTCCTCTGATGCGGTTTTGCGGATAAGTCATGACGCAAGAGCGCGTCGCTCCCAATCATTGAGTTTGCGCCGATTTGGCGCGTCAGGCTTTACCACATTCAAATAAGTAGCGAAGCCCCCAAATACTCGTGATATCACCACGATTTGACATTGATGTGGGGGCGGTGGTTGTCGATCGCACTTTCATCCCGGCAAAACTTTGTAGAAACATCGGTAGCTGTAAGTCAGTGAGATTGAGTGTGAACGACGCTACGGCTAAGAGCCAGCCTATGCAAGAGCGATACGTCGATTCTAGAGGAAGAAAAAATCAACAAGAAGACATCGTGAGGCAGAATGCATCGAGCTTATTAATACATGCAGTGCGTGCGGTCTATTGACTGTGTTGCTATTACGCTACATATAACCGTTCACGATCACAGCAAGAAATGATTACTTTGAACTCCTGTTATCCCACAGCAGATACATATACATCTAGTTTTTTTAGCGAGCCAATTAAAGTCATACCATGATCGCACTCTAATGAGCCAGCCAAACCTAAGGTCCCACTGAGGGCAGCGTCTCTACCATCACTAATTGCGAAATAACCCTGACTTGATAGCAGCTGCGCGGTATGTGACGACTGGGGGAATGCAGCGCGATGGAGAAGGCCCGAAAGCGCATCCGAGATTATCTCATTTCAGAAGCACGCCATTAAGTCTACATCCCCCATAACCGAGAAAGCTCACGAGAGCCAGTCGCCGAAAAGTTAACTTCCAGCGGTTATGCTCGGTGGGCTAGAGGATGCCCACTTATAGGTGAAATCGGTACTGGGCATGCGGGTATACCAGGTCTGGTACAAGTAACTTAATGAGAACATGGGAGGGATATACACGGCAGTCTGAGGTCTGATTTTGGCAAGGTAACCCTGGCGCTTTGGCTGCCTGCTGTCTCGCGCACCCTCGACCACTATCTTCCTTGAAGAAGGAGAAAGGATGTCCGCCGCAGAGCCATTTCCACTAGTGAGTGAAAATCGGCCTTGTGCCCGGTACGGTTTTTTGTTAGTAGCTGCTGCAGCTGTCTCATAGAGAGAATTGGAGAGCCTCCGGAAAAAAGTTCTCGATCGTAAAGTCGTTCTAGTTAAGATCGCATTAAATGGTGGTGTTTTTTTCGTGTAGTGATTAAAATCATGCTAACGTGTTATTAAGCGGATTGGACAGCATATTATGGTTGGAGAAGATCTGCGTTTTGAATATTGGCTGCATTAATCATAGCCACATGGGTAAAATTAACATGCCAAGAATTTGGACGGCGATCGTGTTATTCTTAAAATATTGTATTAAGGTGTCGTTTTAAAGTTTTGACGAATCCTACAAAAATATCACAGTGAAAATAGAACAGCCCAGTTTGTTACGATGTTGAGCAAGCAATAACTTTTTATATTTTTGTTCAAATTGTACAGCTGCACTTCATGTCCGAAACACAAGTACGGTAAGACACGATGTTATGATAAAAAGACGCAGTGACTGAAAGATTAAAGTTATTGATCCATTACAAGTGCTTATGATAAACAGACCTAGTTCACTAAAAAATCTTCATATAGCTTGATACGAAGTGTAAGATCAAGTCTCGAAGAAGGAGATCACCTATCACCAAGATGATCATTTGATCGATCACACATGAAGTAACAAGTGACATGACAGATCCAGGTACGTATGGAAGCATAACTCCAACTTGTCGCGCTAATCAATACTCGTAAGGTTCTATTCCAAATCGCACTGTTCCGATGTACCCGTGGCATACACCTGGACCCAGAAATGCTTGCTGTAGGTGTTTTCGTTATACTTGTACGCCGTACCCACCATAGTGTATTGGCCAAGAATGATATCGCGACTTGGTCCCTTCATCCACCAGTCTACCACGGCAATTGCATTAGCGTTGCCTGAATCAATATTTTCAGCCACAGTTTGCCACTTGTACTTGGCATCGGTAACACGCTGCTCCGGAGTCGAGTCGTCCGTACCAGTGTTAGACATATAATCCGATTTGGACTGGTCCTCAACGTGCCGCTTAGCTGCAGCCTGTAGCTTTTTGTTTGAGCACAAAGCCGGCAATCCGTTATTCTTACGAACAATGTTAACTTGAGTAACCAGACTAGACTCTGGTGTACTGAGGTCACCAGGATCGCACATTGTTTGGTTTTTAGCGGTCGCAACAACAACGAGTAGTAGAGTAAGGAAAGTTTGAATGAGGGTGACCATAGCGTTCGAAAAGTGATTTGATTAATGAGGTAAATATGAGATTGGGATTACTTCTAGAAAGCGGAAATAGAGCCAACTGGAATAATAAGAATTCCCAACTCTTGGTGCGGCGAATGTCACAAACACATGTATTTTTAGCTACGATGTCAAGTAGTGCGTCTCACTACGAAATCAGATTATGTTCTGGTCCAAAACCAGCCAAGTCAAACTTAAATTAAATATGTAGCTCATTAGCTCATCATTCAATCTCGGCTTAGAGTAATATCATTAGCGCCGCGATACGGAAAGAAGCGTGTTCATGCTTGAAGCAGACACAAATATTCCAATCCTTTAATTTTACAATCTCTCGAAGAAAGCATAAGAGTGAAGGCCGCGTCAAGGGTATTCTTCATACTGCAGGGTTAACAATCTCAATACGCCTAGCAACTGTTCTAGCAAAGATTTGTGGTCTCTCAGACTGCGGTCTCGTTTTGCCCATAACTTTGAGCATATGCTCTTCGGTCTGTTAATACATGTGGTTTTAGATGACCATGCAGGTCTCGGTGCTTCTGTATCTATAATAAGCTGGAAATTTTGGATCTAACTGCTTTCATCAAAAAGGAGAAAATCAGAATGTGAATTCTTGCGCTGCGCATCTTCTAAGCCAACCAAATGCATTAGAAGCGCGTACGCTCTGCATGCATGCAATCACCTTAAAAAAAATCGATTGACATGTAGCGAGCTTTAAATATAACGTTGCTAACCAACTGTTTGTATTGCCTGGTTGAAATATGTCTCAAGAATAAATTCGTTTGGCCTGAAGATTTTGCTTCAAGATTTTCTATCAGTATAGACAAAATATACGCGATTTGGCACGTCCAATTAACAAAAGATGATGAATGACTGACTCATCACTTAAAGCTGGGAGACTGAGTATGTAGTCACCGGTAGGTGTGGTGTGTTCGCATATAGTGTCGAGATTCTAATCGACAAATATAGCTGTCGTGGTTTTAGGGAATTGCGTTATTTATTCCAACGAAGACAAATAGTCAAGAGAAGAGAAACGAAACGTTAAGCGAGTACAAACTGCATATCAAATCCAACATGTTTTTGCAGCACCGATAAAAGGTTAAGAACAGCGAAAAGTGAGTCGTTTATGCATTGACAACATTGCCTCTGGCTTCGAGATTGCGGGCAAAAGAAAAGTCTGAATGCCAATTTTCGCATACTTATACGGTGCAATGAACAACATATTAGAATAGCGATATCACGGAATTTAGTATGTGAAAAGACTTCAATGAAGAAAACGATAGTACTTGCGACGTGCATCTGTGAGGTTGCCGTGGCTAGGCTTCGGAGCACTAGAAAGAGCTTGAAAAAGGTGTACTGATAGCAGTTTTTACCTTCGACGATTCGTATGATGATGTTTTGTCCTGTAAGTAGTTAAAGCGTAATGTGCACCGTGACAAGATAAAACGGTCAGAATCTTAACGACATCCTAAATGTCTTGACTATAGCTCCGAACTGATATGATTACCTGTGAGAGCTCACATCGTCCGCTAGATTTTCACTTAGTGATTGGAAGCTAACGGATGAGGGAATTCTCAGCTTTACATGCGTACTGAAGCAGCGTCCTGACAAGAGTGTAGTTCCACCTCTGCCTCATCATCGCGGAAACGCTGGCATGAAAGCAAGACGCGACTATGTGTGAAGAATTATGAATTGGCAGTTTAGAGCTGGAGGAATAACCAAATCCCTGATGAAATGGAGACAAAATGAAAAACGCATTTATCCCCGTGCCTGAAATGCGAGTGATATCATTACATTAAGACTTGACAAGAGGAGAGATTGCTCGAAAGCAATCGGGTCTCATGCGTCATATTCATCTTGATCATAAAAAGTTGATAATATCTATGTGATGCGTCTAATAACCAAACGTTTATTTGACAAGGCACGATATGTCTGCAGATCCCAAAGAGAAATTCTTCAAAACTAAGACATGATCATTCAGCATTATTGTTAACTGGTTTTCGGGGTGAAAGACGTTCGCTGCGACCAAGTACCTACAGAAAAGGATGCTAGGGAACATAACAGGCCATAAATCATATCAATTCAGAATAGATTTGGATTTGAAGTGGAAATTTGGTGACTAGTAAGGGATTTAAAGTGAAAGACGGGCAATTTTGATGATGTTTTCGATGTGGCAGTCCTAAGCAATAAGCTGACATCTCGTTATCCCGAGACTATACTGAACAGTAATGCAGTCCAAAAAAACAACATTCCTTTCAGCGGATGCTGCTGGTCAGTGACAACGATAATCAAATTCATCTTTGCTACAATGTTTTTGGCAGTCAATTTATTCTTATCACTAGAAGCCCGTCTACTAGAGAATTTAAGATCTCATCTTCTTTCTGCTTCGTAAGATAACGTTCATAAAGCTGAGTAAATGTGGTAGTTTATCGCTGATCAAGAGTTAGCGTAACAAAACTACAATAACTTCATCGAATACACCTATGATAATGACGTCCGAGGGCGATTGCTGCACACACCTGATACCAAAGATATAGAGCATCAGAAACACCGATCGGCATAGCTAAAGATAAAGCAATTCTTGTGGCTTACGTAGCATGCCTGGTCGGTCGACAAACAGACCGTGATCAATAACTTCTTGGCAGACCGCGGTTACTTTGTTCTAGACTGATTTGACTAATATTGATGAATGACGAGCATATCACGCCGAGATTACCCGATTTTCTACCCACGCCTAGTCAACTATCTTATATTTCGGAATAGAGATCTGCTTGGTTACAATATACCTCTAAGATAATACATCTACCCCTTTCAAACAGAGCTCAGGTTATCATGAAGAGTCACGTTTGCTAATCCGTCAGCAGCTGTTGTAACCAAATCATCCTTCACCTTACTTCGCATAATATTGGCAAAGCTTGCGGCGTCATCAGCGACCCACGAAAATCGTGCAAATAGTTTCTTTGAATCGCCACTTGTGTTAGCAGTGTCGATATGGCTTTGACGTCCGACGTCCAATGTTGTAAACTCTTCGGAAAAGTACGTGGTATCCGTATTGCTTAAAACGTTTAGCGAAATTGGTGGCTGCACCTTCTTTTGTTCCAGCAAACCCCAATCAATACTTTTAAAGAAAGCGTGCTTTTTAATAGCCTGCACTCCTTTCACTTGAAACATTGTCGACTTGCCAGAGCCAAGACGTTTGTCGACATTTCTTTCAAGAAGCTGCTTTAAAATCGAGTGAGTATCAGATCCAAGCCATTTTGGAAGTGGCAGCTGCAGATTTTTCCGTACACATTAAATAAATATCATATCACCCAACATGAAAACACATCACAAACACTTCGTCAAACCTTTTCATTTAAGATCTTTTGATGAAGCTTCTTGCGATTCTTATGTCGAAACGGTGGATACCCCGTCACCATCTCGTAAATAAGAGCACCAAGCGCCCACCAGTCAACAGCCTGATTGTACGCTTTTCGACGGATCATTTCCGGCGGCATATATTCTGATCAAAACGGTATTTCATTTTCTTTTCGGTACTACTAACACGAATTCAAACGCACCGTTCGTGCCACACATCGTATTTGTCGAATCGTCCTCCTATCAATATCAAAGAAACTTAGTATATAGTGCGAGCATAATGTCGTTACTAATCTTCAGCTCACATCCGTCATTTCTTTGGCAAGGCCAAAATCTGTGAGGCAGATATGCCCATCAGCACCAAGCAGTACATTTTCGGGCTTCAAGTCTCTATAAAGCATCACTTGACACTCAAGTAAATCAACATACGAGGAGTTGTATAATCTTTGTACCGATGAATGATGCCTTTTGAGTGCAAGTGCTCCAGTGCGAGTACCATTTCAGCAGCATAAAATCTAGCCGAACTCTCAAGTAAAAGTCCCTCCTTGTGAAGATGATGAAATAGTTCTCCACCAGCTACAAAGGGCATGACCAAATATACATTTGACTTGGTTTGAAAAGCATATCGAAGACTGATAAGAAATGGGTGATTAATCTTCGTCATAATGTCTCTCTCCGCTTGCAAGTACGCTACCGAATTGTGCTGCACAATGTACTTATTTGATACAATCTGTTCATCCAAAACACTCACGCATAACCACGCTATCATACTATTCTTTTCATTCAAGAATTTACTTACTTTCATTGCCAATATCTCGTCCGTAGGCTGGTGTCGAACTTGAATGACTTTACCAAAAGCTCCTTGGCCAATCACGCACAGTAGATCAAAATCTTGAGGTCCAACCGGACGCTTTGAATTGCTCTCCGATGTGCTTAAGCTGCTAGTACTATTTGAAGATGCTGGTGATGATAGAACAAGTACGTCCTCATCTTCAGTCTCAGCAATAACTTCGTGTTTGCGACTTAATCGCTTTAAAGTAGAGCGTCGAAGCTTGTCACTCTTCGGATTATAACACAATCCAGAGGATTCGTTAATAGCTCCATGCGGGTCTTGGGCTAATGCTTTAGCTGCAGCAAAGTCCGCTGACTCGGCTTGCGTTAGCGTAGATGGCATAGTAGTCTAATGTCTATTATAGTAAACCTGTGTACCCCCAATTACAATTATACGATAACACATTCATGAGACATTCAAACGACCAAATCTAATGAAGCGACGCATATCTTTTCAAGATCATTGTTTGATAGACATAATACATCATGTATCATTGCTTAATCCTCGTTATCTTCGTATCTTTAGCGCTACTGGCAAGTGGCAATGAGTTACTAATTGAAAATCATTTTGATCTTGACAGTGAAGTCGCTTCTAGTGAGAAAGAAACGCAAAGTTTTTTAACAGCGACCCATGGGTCACCGTACGCACTCACATTGACAACATTTCTTACAGATGCTTCGTATCTACACTACGTGGTGCTTACTGCAGGCCACCCGGCACTTAATGCAGAGAATATCAAGACAGCGGCAGCTCAATGTCGCTCAGATGTGGGTAAAACAAATGTGGAACGATCAAACAGTGCAGTTGAGAGGGTACAGCGTTTAGAAGTCGTGGCTGCAGATACTATCACAGTGTCAAAGGCGCAAGAAGTGGTCCGAACGATAGAAAACTTGCAACCAAATTCGAGTTACGACGTCTACTTCGTTGCCGAGGTAGTCGGAAGCAACGGCGTCTTTGGACCAGTGCAATCGGTGCTTCAGTCGAAGACTCATTCAGAACCTCCACATATTGACACGATGGCTGTAGAACCGGTAGATGCGACAGCAAATACGATGCTAATCAACGCCACACTATCAACTCCAGGACGTGTGTACTTTGCATTAATTCCAAGTGATGATGACGTTCAGCTTACCATCGAAGATCTGGTTCAGAATCGCTCCGTTCCTCGTGTAGCATACACGCAATTTACAGCACATACCATGGAATCTCATGAATCGTTAAGTTTTGAGTTATACGTAAGCGGTTTGATGTCGGCTACATTATATGATGTATTTGTCGTTACGGAGGCTCCTGGCCACGGCCAAGTTCGAACTCAAGTCTTTCAATATCCTAAAAAATGTCGTACACATGCGCTTCCATTGGAGATTGTTACACTGGCCTGCTCGCCGCTTAATGCAAGTGCGACAGCTCTTGACTTAAAGTTTCGATTAAAGATGAACCAACAAGATCTTGAACGCGTGAATCTCAAGACATTGTCGTACTTTTTGTACAATCTTCATTATGAGGTCACAGCTTCATCCGAGAATTTTACTGTCACATCTAACTCGGCGTTAGCATCATCAAATGAAACAGGCTCAACACACAGCACTAATGATACCAGCGTACAAAGCGGTAACACAACTTGTGGTATATTCTCTACGCCAAACTTTTCAAGCGTCGAAGATTTTCAATTATGGATTAAAGAAAGTCACGATACAAACATCACGGGGCTCCAAAGTGGAACATTGTACAAAGTAAAGCTTCGTGCCGAAACTGCAGGTAGCAATGGACTATATGGACTTCAAGAGCTAACAACCCAGGCTATGACATATGAAGAAGCACCTTTTATCGTTGGAGCTACCATTTATGCAATTAATGAAAGTGTGGACTCCCTTGCTGTCGTTGTTGATTTGCAACGACAGCAAGGCAATATTCATTACATCCTAACAGATCAGAGTGAAGCAGCTGACAGCCTCCGTAGCGTATTCCAGCAGGCCACAAATCTAAACCATCTTCTGTCTCTTCTAGGTGATCAATTCTCTCACACCTTCGAGGAAAGTGCTTACACAATCGGTGTTTTTGAATTTTATTCCAAGGAGCACGTCAGTTCTGTAGATATAAACCCAAATGGTGCGAGAACTGAAAAAAGAACCGAAAAGACAGAATGTGAAGCATTCACACAGCAATTTAACATTTCAGGGCTAAAAGACGCGACTTTATACTCGATTGTTCTTTTTCCCGAAACAACAAGGCATTCACAAAGCTCTGGTGTCTTTGGCAGCACGTTTCAGAATGTCTTAGAAGCTCGCACAAACGAGAATGCATCAGACATAGTCGTACATTCTGTTGGACCTCTTTATGGAGATCTTGGTGCCATTCAGTTTGAAGTAAGCATGACCAAGCCGAATGATATTCTCTATTTATGTATATCAATGGTAAAGTCGTCGGAAAGCGATCAAAACGAAACATTACACGATTGTCGAGAAGTTGAGGACAAACACAGCGTAGAAACGTCAGTCCCACCATCTGATGTTACCATTTTTACGGTCGGGAACTTGAGCGAAGACACCAACTATAAAGTCAATTTGTATGCTGAAAATGCTCTTCGTAATGGTGTAATGAGCTTACGCAGTGAAAATAAAGTCGTCCGAACACACAAGCGTGCACCTTCAGTTATCGAGGCGACTGCAAGACCGATAGCAGCTACGATTTCGCAGATCGAAGCGATTGTGGTAGTGGAGCCAGTTTCCTCATGCATAATCCATTATGTTGTTCGAGAAGCTCGAGATTCACATCAGACCGAAGTACAGACAGACGTGGATGCAACTACAATCGTACAACAATCTTTTGAGCGTAGTGAAGATACTCGCTCTCATTTTCAAGATCGATTACCATCCTCTAGCTCATCTTTTATCTGCAGCGGAAATATTTTCTATAATCCTAACATTGTCGATTCTGCTAAATTTCAAGTAAAGAGCTTGGACGCTAACACGACATATGATGTGTTTATCGTGACGGAGATGAGTCGAGATGGAAAGAGTAGTGGAGTGTTTGGCGAAGTGGTAACGATAAATGTTACAACTCACGCTGTTGCACCGAAGCTGGTTTTAGTTACGGTGGATCCTGTCGATGGCAGTACAGACAGCATTATTATAACTGCCAATCTATCCCACCCGGGAGTGGTACATTACTTTATAAGCGACGTTGACTTTGCTGACCCGGCAATTATAAGCAAAAGTGATGCTGGTCGTAGTCCTCATGAGCTTCGAGGGGAGTTCATGGTGCTACAAGAGCATCTGTTGATGGAAATTAAAAATGGCACGAATGATTCTCAGCCTACGGATCCAGCAGTATTTGTACACAATGCTTCACTTAGCGGTCTGAAGTCAGGTACAACATACCATGTCTCTCTTACCACGGAAACATTCGAGAGTCATGGTGTTTTTGGAGATTTTCCACCTCCAGTGCTTGTGAATACGCATCTTAGTCCACCAACAATTCGTCAGGAAACACTTTTGATTTATCCTGTGGATGGGTCAAGCTCTGCTCTTGCGATAAATTTCGAGCTTGACCGTTTTGGAGACGTGCACTACGCACTATTATTCCGCGGTCTCTTACCAGATAGAAGTCAAGAGCTCCTAGCCATTCAAGAGGAACCTCAAAGTTCTAAGAATGCAACTAATGAGTCTATCGCGATCTGGCCACCTGTTATCAGCACCTTTAACTTAACGCAATTAAATGGCTCACTGCTTAAGACAGCAACGTTAGAAGAGCTTGGTATGGGAGTTTGGATTAATGATACGATCTCGATTTCACGAGAACAAATGACGCGCGTTAATACGACGCATAAGCAAATTGATAACCTACCAGCTAATGCGCTTTTTGACGTGTGTCTTGTGACTGAAACCGCTGCTAGCGGAGGTATCTTGGGATGGCCTTTAGACGGCAGTAAGACGGCGTGTCGACGTGTCAAAACACATGCAGATTACACGAACCAGTCCAAGTTGCTGGACGAAATTTCTGTACTTCCGTCAAGTGGTCGAACTGACTCTGTTCGCATAATTCTTAACATTTCAAAGCGATTAGATGCTCCGCTCATGACGAACGGGACCATTTTAAATCGATTTGCGGAAGCCACTGATCGCGTACCATACTTTGTGCTCATTGACACTCACAAAAAGGCAAACCGTGATCTTGGAGCCTACTTTTCGCATCGAGGTGAAGTGACAAGTGCCTTCAAAAATGCCTCACCTGGACGTGGTGATGGCGTAGTTGCTGCTGGGATGCTATCGAATATATCTATTGAGAACGCAAGTGTTTTAACAATTGAGCAAAATGTTTTCGGGCTGGATGCGAATCATGACTATCTTTTATATTTTGCGTACGAGACGAGCAACAGCAACGGAGTTTTCACACAGGTGAATCCACATAAACATAGAGATAATGATTCTCGCACAGAAATTGAGGGAATCGCAGTCAAAACACACGAAGTTGCACCGCGTATTGTCAAAGCCAAAGCACAGCCTACGTTTGGGTCCACTTCTCGTATTACTGTTAAGTTTGACATCGCATGCGATTCGTGCAAGAGTGCACTTGTTCATATTTTGGTCTTTCCAATTGATTGCATCTTGACTACATCAGTGATGAATACGCTACGTCTGAATCAATTAGCAGAGTCGGAGACGAACGTGACTATCAACACAAAGCTGGATAGTAGAGTAAATGAAAGTATTTGTACTCTACCGTTAGTACAGAAGCGCGTCGAATTTCACATGTCTGATAGACAACACAATATAAATGATCTTGAAGAAGAAGTGGGAGAACAACATGTGCTCTCTGCTAATACAAGTTACATGGTCCTATTAGCGACAGAAACTGTCGGTGCATATGGAGTTTTGAGTTCAGCATTCGAAAAGTTACAGGTTTGTACGCACGCGATCGCTCCAAAGTTTACAAAATTTCAAATGCAGCCCCGAATTGGATCGACAACAGAATTAGTCTTGACATTTGCACTTGATCGTCCTGGTGAAGTTCACTACATGCTTGGACTATCGGACAATGCAGAATTCAACGCCACTTCACCCTACAATATAAGCAGTAAAGGGATGTCAAATGGTAATCGTCATGGACGAGACCGAGACTTCCACAACTATCGCTTGGATGTTGTGCGCACACGACAAAGTGTAACCTTTTCAAACGGTGAACATGTCGAGCTGCTTGACTTTTTATTACCAGGCACAAGCTACAGTCTTTACCTTGTTTCGGAAGCATTACCAGCGGATCACGGTGTGTACGGAGAGATCCATAAATTACTGAAAGTCTCAACATTTGCCAATGCACCCATTCTACTGACCCACACAGCGTACCCGACACCAGGAAGCACTGAATCCATCACTGTAGGCTT
Organism: Plasmopara halstedii; assembly: GCF_900000015.1. Lineage (NCBI taxonomy): Eukaryota > Oomycota > Peronosporomycetes > Peronosporales > Peronosporaceae > Plasmopara > Plasmopara halstedii. Next base: position 1,772,838 of record NW_020187575.1, on the reverse strand, counting down.
TCGAATCGATGCACCGGGACATGTTTACTTTTCCATTGTTGCAGTAAAACCCTGGGACCCCGCGTACCATGTTGTGCACGGAAGCGATAAATTTGGCAACCGTCTCGCTCTACACGACCAACTCGTGACACAGGAATTCGTGGAGGTTGACAATGCGAGTATGGAACACGAAAGCGACAGTGGATGGCGAGAAGTAGCTTTAAAAGCTCCACAGACTGGCGTCAACTATACTATTCGTATTGTAACTGAAACAAAAGATAGTGGAGGTATTTACGGCACTGTGGCCACCCACACTGGAGTTCGTACACACTCCGAAGCACCTGAATTGGTAAATGTATCGGTGAATCCAACAGATGCCCGTGTGGATTCTCTCACGGTCAATCTCACGCTTAATGATCGTGGTCATGTTCATTATGTTGTAGTTCCCAGCAAATTTGGCTCTGAAGTTCCTATAGACGATATCATACATGGATCGACAGAATTGAGCGTACGTGCGAGTGGTATCATTCACGTGAATATTACAACAGACCAGTCAACAAGTTTTGTGATTACCGGGCTTACTGAAGGCACTTCATACAATCTTTACTTTCGTTCTGAAACATTCGAAAGCTATGGTGTCTTTGGATCGTGGACGAGAGAGGCTATAACAGCTCGAACGCACGGTCTCCCAGCAGACATACTTCCAGAAGCACTAGAGTGCATAGTCACCCCGTCTTGTGAGGACCTTGGACGGGAGCCAGTAAGTTTTGTCTTCTATTTTTCGGATGTAGCTTATGTGATCAGCCTAATTGATGCTCTTGCATGTGCAGTGTTCGCGTAAGGTGAATGTTTGTGGCAAGTGTCTTGAAGGATATGGAATGGAAAGTGAGGAAGAGATACTGGAAGGTAATCAACGATGCGTTAAGCTAACACCCATGAGAGGTATGCTACGTAGATGAATTTTATTTTACTTGGCGTTTGATAACGTCTATCGTGTGTCTTTTCAGTCAGCCGTGGTCCGACAATCAAGATAAATGGTGTGACGCGTAATCCTAACTTACAAATGTCAGATGTGGAGAGTGAAGCGCCTAACAATGTCGAACTTGAGCATGAGTCAACGGATGAGATCGTGCTTGAACAGGAGCCTATCGATCTGAGTTTAGCGATGGATTTATTTGAAACAATTGAAGAAGTTGAGAAACCTTCGAACACCATAAATGAAGAAAAAACAGAATTCAACAAAGCTCAAACGGAGCCACTTGCGAGTCAAAATTCTTCCCAAGAGGCATTAGACCAACCTGTCGAGGGGGAAACGTCGGTCAAAGTCGCTGACACTATTGAACAAAACCCAAGTCCAAGCTCTTCAGAAGTTTCCAAATGTCCTTCAAACGCACAACCGAGTGCTTCTGGGCTATGCGAGTGCATTTCCAATTATGAGGTTGACGAAAGCGGTACTAGCTGTGTTTTATCAGGTATAATTACCGATGCTGAAAATGCAACATCAACGACTTTTGACGTCTTCAACATGCATCACCATGTAACGAGCCAAAGTACATAGCAAGCGTCGTCGGTACATAGAAATATCATAAATAAAAAGGATGACAGTATAACAAAGGACAATAAGCACTAGAGGGTGGTGCATTTTCGGATTTCCTGATTCCAATATATTGAGCTGTGGGAAATATTTTTTTGTTAGTGAAAAACTAAAATGTATATAGATATGGTCACAATAAACATTCGTAATAATATTTTGGAACTACAATTTTCATCATGGAATAAATGTGATTGCAAGGGTTATCAACTGAAGAAAAATGATCACTGGAAGTTTTTCGCAACAGAAATCAAACGCATGCAAGTCCTAACAATCTATTTATTATGTAGCAGCAAATCCAGATATGCTGCTAGAGACCTCTTTATTTGATGTCACCTGCTAAGAAGTAAGGTATTTTTCAAATTTGATCATGTTTTTTTTTTGGTTATCGAATCCGAGTCTTAGGTCCAGCTAAAATCTGAGAAGGGTATCTACACAAGATGTGTTTGTGAGTCTTGGAGTGATTTCTTGTTTGCTTCACTGTTACTTTTGTATCAATTACTGTGAATGATTTATCCAAGCATACGTAGATGTACGCTGTAATATCTGAAAGCGCTAAGACGCATTGGTTGTGATTTCGTAGAAGAATCGAAATGAACTGGCATGCATAGATCGTGTTATGTAATTTATGCGTGACAAAAGTTGACTTGAGTGTATACCTCTTCTGTCGTTGAACGTGATGTGCTTGGCAGCCAAATTTACGATTCTAAATTGTGAGAGTTTAATAGTAAAGATGATAGCGGTATTGCTGCCTTTGATTATGATCCAATGTACGGTTTGGTAGGGTTGGCAATATATGATAAGGACAGAAATGTCCAAACAAAACTCAACTCTGACACGCATATATATAACAATTTTATTCACTTCAAGAGATACTTTTCTAAGCGGTTTGTCAATTGTCTCAACCATAGAGATCGTTGCTTTTGTCATTACCACTGCAATTGATATCAAAATTGTTGCAGCCGCTAATTAATCAGCTTTGCGGCTCGGCAGATGAATCTGCCAATTGGTGATCGTCTAATTGAAGAGTTCCGGTATACCATCGTATGGATACGAAGATCTGGAAAGTATGTCTCGGCCACTAATGTGGAACTTATTCGTCAGCCTTCCATCCCTTCACAGTACTGAGCACAAATAAAAGTCTGAAGATTTTTGAAATTTCTTCAGTGATACTATATACATTGCGAGGAAGGGTTGTTTTTGAAAATCTCGCTACTGCAACCGAGGTCGAGTCAACGCATCCTCGAACTTGCCACTAGCTTTTTGTCTAAGGAGGCCTCACGAAGGCTACCTTGCCGCTGTGTCTTGACAACTCGGGTAATCAAACTATTATTGAGTGCACGTGGGCGTGCACGCTTTCTCGTTCTATTCAGTATACCAATTTGATCATTCGTAGCATCCAGGCAAATCTGAGGTTCTGTCAGAAGCATTCTCACATGATGATTTTGTTAAACCTCTTGAAAGTCGGTAGTTGAAGCAATGTTTATTGGATCAGGGATTCAAGCAACCACAAATTTACACCACCAAATTCCAGACTAAAACTTTCAGACAGCGAAGATTTGTTGTGACGCCGCAGCTCACGAGTTATCGGTCCCCTATCTATGTCTTCAGTTAGACTAGTAAGAATAAACCCACCGCTTCCGGTTGCTAGTGAGTTGCTTGTAGCTGACAGGCTCACAGATACGATGTGTAACGGGGTTATGCGTACCCTGGTAGCAGGGGTGTGTGTCACACGAGATGGGCATGGTGTGACTGCACCCGAATAAGATTACGGTACGCGGCTGGGTAGCCAGAAGTTATGCATGTATTTCGATTTTACTATATATAGTTAGGAAAATTTATACCTTTAAAATTAGGCGGCTTTGCCGCAGATAGAAATAAATAAGTCAGTTTTGGATTTTAAGCGGAAGAGAAAACCAGCCTTGGGTTAAGGCAATATTTACTCTTGGAGTAAGCGGATTGCGATCCGCTAAACTCGTACTTGTTCCCAGCATACAACGTAAGGTCGGTGACCAAATTAAGCTCCCTCTAAGCGCAAAGCTACGGCAGCCCCGCTGCACTTGTTAGCACTTGTAGTCAATCTACACCTGAGTCGTTTAGACTGACCCTCTGTGAGGATGGAACAATTACTTCTTTACCCCAGGGCATGCAGGACGGGCTAAAGAAGCTGATGTCCTTGCTGCGCAAGGCCTCGAGGCAATTGGTGCGCGTCTAGAGGCGTTTTTAAATTACGAAAACGCGCTGATAGAGCACCTGCAGCCGAAGATGTCTGCTTCATTTGCGCCTATGACGCCACCGCCAGTAACGGATGTCTTCCAAGCCGCTCATGGTGAGCGTTAAGGTCAAAGGATGTAGAAATTCTTCTGCCCTTGGTGAGTGAGGTCGAGATGGCCATCACATCCGCCATGCTCCAGACCAAGCAACAGCGCGTGGCGCTAGCCACCTCCAAGGTCGACGGTCGAGCGCGAGAATGGGTACTGACGCGCGGCACTTCGGTCGAAGCGGTGTTTCCCTCTTAAACGGAGCCGAAACTGCAGCTCTAACGAGTTTTCTCGCCACCTAATCAGGCGTATCGCGTGCGATTGCGTTTCCTTGCCACCCGAAAGGGCAACAAGGAGTTAGTGGACTTTGTCCAAGAGGTGCGTACTCTCATTGCCGGGATGGCAGCAGATCCCCTCCCGGAGGCGGTCACAGTGACCGTCTTTATGGAAGGTCTCCGCACTGGCGTGGCCAGAATAGTAGTCTATCATGTGCATCCGTCTTTGTTTGAAGAGGCGGTGAATGTGGCATTGAATGCCAATTTCAATTTTAAGTCGGCATGACTTGGTTGGAATGCACGCTCGTCGATCGGGCCTATGCCCATGGATCTCAGCTATGCTGAGGAAGAGGGTGCAGAGCTCCGAGTTGCCGGGCAGCACACAAATACACGACGGTGTTTTGTCTATGGAGACACTCATCATCTTCGAAGCGGTTGCCCCGTGCGCAAGGCGCGTCAAGGTTCTTCGAATCATCTCGCCCTAATGCCTACCAGTCTGGTTCGTCGCGGGGAAACGACACCACTCAATAGGCACGGGGCGACCTGCTGGGAAAGAACTGAGTTCTGTTGAGCCTCATAGAGGCATATGTCAACAAGGCCCAGCCCCAAAAAGCTCCGTGCTTGTGAATACGAAACGTGTATGCAAGCCAGACTTGCTGGTCGTAGAGGCGATCGTAAAGGACTTCGGAAAGCCATGGAAGATCCTCATCGATTCTGGGGCGTCGGACAATTATACTCGACGCTCCGCGATGGAGGGAAGTCAGCTGTATGCTGAGGCGCTGAAAGCGCGGTTGGATGACATCGTCACTATTCGCCTAGCGACGGGGACGCGTATCACAGTCCAGAAGATCCCTGTTCACCTCGAAGTCAAGTTCCTTGACATTGGTAGCGTGGAACGCTGTCTAGTCTTAGACATGGATGCAAGCTTTGACCTCATCTTAGGAATGGCATGCTTGGAACACCATGCGCCATGGATTGATTGAAAGGCAAAGACCTTGGGCGCTATGCGCACGTCTCCTGATGGAGTTTGGTGAGTCATGAACCCACCTCTGCTAGAAGACAAAAGCGCTATTGGCGAGAGCACTGGTCCGAGACGGTCAACGTGCTGGGCATCGGAATGA
>NW_020187575.1:1752419-1767601 GCF_900000015.1 Plasmopara halstedii | reverse complement strand
TCGTATCCGATATCAAGCTAGTTGGATTTTGTGAACACCTGGTCGGCCGGCCGTGATTTCCTGCGTATAGATGCGATTTGCACCAGCCGGGTTGAGACTTCGAGGTTGCAATGGGGTTGCCGTGAGTTTCGCACAGAAGAAGAAAGCCGCTTTATCAGAATCACATAGAATTACAGCGGGTATGCCGTGCACTTTGACGCATGCCGGCCGCGCTCACAGATACACAGAGGGTGCCTCCGCGTAATCCTACAAAGACTAGTATTGAGTATAACTGACAGTGTCAGTTTGCTCAGTGCGGATGACGAAAAGTCGAGTGAGAATATAACCATTTACCACTATTAAGCGTGGTTCGTGTGTGTCAACTTACATAAGCTGTTTGATGATGTAATCAAGTGTGCCTTGAGTCTCGGTGAATTTCTCTTCTGTGTTGCTTCGATGAAAAGCAAAGCCGTCGGGAAGATCTCACAAACTTAATGACAAATACTGCTTAGCCATAGCTTTTATCTCAAAAGGACCTGAAGAAATGTGTTGGCCTGGCAAGAGGCTTTACAAATTCGGTGCATATATGCCGACAAGTAACGCCCCTCAATAATCTCCTTGAATATGATATCAAATAGTTTTGATGTACGGAAACGCAGCGGACATTGAAGATTGTAAAGAAAAATCATTTCCCTGTTCCGCCATTTTCAAATCCAAATTGGTCTAAGTACGTCGTATGAGACGCTTCAGCGTTTGCAAACTCGAAGCAAATATCGTTAGACTTGAACACGTGATCGCGAAATAGGTATCACTTGCAGAAAGCTGCTAGAAACGTGCTCTGTGTATAACACAAAGCATTTTGCAACAGGGTATGCTCTCGTCAATTTCAAAGTGAGCCTACTTGGCTCTCAGTCGTTTGCGGTATCGACGGATCGTACACCATTGCGCACACTTAATTCATTGCAGCATGTCTTACACAGTATAGCACATAGCTAGTCTTCATTACAGCTATTACATTGACGTAATGTAAAGCTGGGTTGCTCAATTTTTATGACGGATGAAATTCGCATAGCGCGAACCATTTATTGTCACATGATACGCCTATTGATAGAACGTCTTGTAACTGACATGGGTCAAATGCAACTTTGATTGCGCTACTCAAAACTTAGGGAAGCAGGGGGTTTGATACTCCAGATGTCGGGTTATAGAAAAAAATCGCGCGTTTGCACGCCTGCATAGCAATGCATTGTTTCAAGGACTGCTGTAATACATTACTGTCCCATATGACAACTAGCATGCTCATGATCAGGACCTCACGAAGTTAATACTGTCCAACTAACATAATTCTTCAAATCAAACGAAAAAAAGAAACAGTGTTCGCACGTGCAAAATGCTTTGGTGGGTCAAGCATTCGTCGCCTACCTCGGCGCCTTTGACCACTTTGCGATTTCGGCAATTTTCTGGCAGTCCATCAGTACTACTTATATTCTTGTCGTTCAGAGGCTGTGATCAGTAATCACCTTATGAGCAACATGATCCACCTTGCTCCTGCCTGCTGACAGCGTAATCGTCCAGTGTGAATATAGCCAGACTTTGTTTTATGAAGTGCTTAACCAGCATGGTTTGGCGATAGAGATTGCATCAAATTGAGATTTGCTCTGAACTTTGAAGTTTTGGCAAATATTATTCGAGATTCTTGGTATCGTATCCGGTATGTAATTGCTGACTATCCGCACACAAAGAAGTAGGCAGAGCAGGTCAATTGCGATATGAAGGATGTCTTTTGAAGCACTCGTGCAAGGATACCATTTCTGAAGTGAGTCGCTCACATTCCTTGAGTTTGCGTCCAATTTTGCGGCGCATGTCTCTTTAGACTATATACATAAACCGAATTTTAGAAAATCTCGGGTACATTTGATACCGCCACGATGCTGCTCCAAACTTAGTGTGAAAGAGGCCGTCGATCACATTCTACTTGCTGGTACCAGTAACGCTATGCTTCGTAGAAGAATTACCTCGTTAATCACAATGTAGTTGAGTGTCATGCAAAAATGTTTAATTTCATGGCTGAGAGTCAAGATAAACAAAAGCAACACACCACTAACAGAGGCAGGCAAAACACCATGAATCGAGCAGACCAATGAGAGTTCTACATTGTCATATCTAAGTCCGAGCTGAGTTTGCACTTTATCGAGCCGTTCACGGTTGGAGCGAATAAGATTTTAAGTCACATCAAACTATCCCAAAGAGAAGGCAACGAACGTTGTTTTTGCGGAATTACTGAAGCCATCGCTCTACGAGCCCGATGAGCGCGTAGTGCTCTGTTGGAGATGAAGCAGCATCGATATTGCCCCTACCCGCTAATCCAATCTAAGTGACGCGATTTTAAGCTACTGTTGACGCCTCAAGCCATTAAGTATGTATCCTATAAAGAAGCCTATCACTTATGTGCGCGTTCTTATACGCGACCTACTATGTTGGAGACAAGCCAGGCCACATAATGTATGTACCCCATAAAGAAGTAATTCACTTATGTGCGCGTTCTTACACACGTACTCCTATGTTGGAGACTGCTGGCGAAACATGGTAATACTCCAACTGAAAAGGACAAGAGAATTGCCAAGATCATAGCTAATTCAAATGAGATGTAGCCATGCATTTTGCTTGGAAATAGGTTTTACTCTGTGAGTATGCGTTTAGATTTGTAAAAAGATCCTTCGAAAAGACTTCACCAAGAAGATTAGCCAAGGGTCTCTCAAGTAAGTATGCACCTCGTTTCTTTCAGATGTGATACATTTTCAAATTAGTAAGACTTAACTAATCACCCTTTGTCAGGCATACCGATAGGGTAGCATCCTACATATTCCCCGGATGCTTCTTCACAAATTCCATCACTCTCATCTGTACCAGTACTGGCCGCGATACTTCGTCATGGTGTGGTGCTTGTTAACTTGGCTTTATACTCGAGAAGCACAGGATCAGTACAGATTTACATGTGTACATCTTAATGCGGTACTTGCTCTATTACATGCACGGTGATGCCGTCGAAAGATGGTATGAGACCATATCATGCACCTATTTCGAGATATACAGGTGTGATCATGCATTTTAAGTGCACATTTGACCCGAGTTTTTATCATAACCAGTAGACCGAGGCTTTCCATCTGGCAGCGTTCAGATCGTATACATTCCCCCACAAAGATTTGTGTAGCTTTGATTATTTCTTAAAGTGTATCATAAATCGCAATTTCTATCTATCGGAGTATATTTCTCAGCCACACACGGCGTTGTGCTGACGTCGGCAAGCCGACCGGTCGTGGCTTTTCTATCGAGCCCAGGAAAACGTCGTTTTAGCATCGATGACAAGGTCATTTTGAGAATTTGCGCGGGTAAAAAAACTGTGTTGTCTCCAGTTCAAAGTAGGTACTATAAAACAAAAAATATTAGCGAGTCAATCGAAAAACGAGCTACACTTTGTATGTAACTTATTGATATATATTACACTGACGCACGGCAAGTGCGCATATGCTAATGGACATATTGAAGTCACAAGTCATTCCAAATGAACTTACCTGGACGACATCCCAGCCGTACTTCGACCAAGAATGATTGAGATTTATGCCTTCAAATTCTTATCATTGCAGAATATTCGGGTGCATACTATTTCATTGTGTACACACGCATTGGACTTTTGTGTGATATTTGTGTGAAAAATAGTCAATGCGCCTCTGTAAATGATATGTCAGTAGGACACGTGGGCGGAATTCCTCATGTCATGCGAGATCAATAACGTTCTCGTGTTTATTAATTCGGTAAGGTTAAAATTGAGAATGGACTGAGCTATACATAACTTTTGAATGTCTTTTGTATTGGAAAAGAGAACAAACAAGTATTAAATTTTCTGAGAAACTATCGGACTCACTCCTGAGGCAAACGAATCAGTTGTTAAAGCGGACTCTCTAAAGCTAAGCTATGTTGTGAATGATGCACGGCATGGTAGTACTATGAGTTCCTTCTACATCTGAGTCGAGAAAGTCCCATGCGAAGATGAAACGTGATTTGTTGAACTATCAGCCCACGGAACAATAAGACATGCTAATACTTATGCCTTTAGTCGGTCTATAAGCAAAAGGCCTATTGGCATCACAAGGGTCAAGGGCGTTGATGGGACGCCTGATGACCTATCCTGGTTATGGGAATGCACTGATGAGAAAGCTTCAAAATGGACTTAAATGTTGTTTGAAAGGTCTAACCGGCTAGAATTATGAGGCCGCTGATACCAACCGGCTGCGGTGGGCTCTTCAGGAACACGGACAGAGTAACATCTATTGCTCGGAACGAGAAGAAGTGGCGCGGATGAAGTCACGGCGCTCCAGACGAAAATATCAGCGTGTCACATTGCTGTCTTTAATTTGGTAAGTCGCTCGCAGGAATGAACACTTGTACGCAAACTTCGATTGAAGGGGTCATCATTGCATGTAAAGAGTTTAAATGACATATGTTGCGTACGTACCGGGTGATCTATTTTTCGTGCACGATTTGGTCCTAATCTTCCAATGAGATCTTTAAAACATTACTAAAGTGGTGTTTATTGTACCAAACTTTGATACCATATTTAGTCCAGTCTTAGTTATGCTGTGGCCTGGTTGGCATGAACGATGATCTAACCCAAGTCAAAAACCTTGGATACCAGTCTAACCTGGTCATCCTCGGGACTACGCAAAGCCGTAGCTCTCCCTATCTACAGCAAAAATATACTCTGGAGTCCTATATTCCACCTTTCAAATCTTACTCAAAGCACTTACCAACAATATTGCCCATGAACTTGGCGGACTTTTTTTATGTTTTGTATCGTGGCTGTTTGCCCGCGCCCGAGAACTTTTGCTTTCTAACAAACCTGGGTTCAAAGTTGTCACAGCTCCGTTGAATGCGTTCTCGACTGGTGATCTAAGTCGTGCTTTTTGCGCCATCGGACCGTTAACTCGCGCTGGGGGTAAGCCAAAAAGCCTCACGTATGTTCTATATTAACTCTGGATTCCGTCCGGACAATTCTGGGCATGGGTCCATGCAAACAAATATGTGGGTATTAGGTCCCTTTTCGGACCCGCATTAAACGCTCAAACGATAATGGAACAGTCGTGACGAATGCAAGTACAATATCCCACGTAACGCTCGCCGGATACTTCGCCATTTTACCAAGAGCTCCTTCCGACCTCAGACGCTTTCTCCGCCACCATGTTCTCGACGCGGTAGTATCGATTCCAACGTCGATCTGCAAGAGAGAGGGGTGTGGCCGACGCGGCAGCCTCTTTGCTTCATCTGTGGCTGGTTCACAGCCTTCGTCCCCCTTGAAACTGCGCTTGACGAAGATGAAGAAGCTTCTTTCGCAGATGAACCAGATGAAATAGTGGCTGAGCAAGGTGACCCATCAAGTGTCGTCGACGTGACAACGCGTGAGGGCTAATCAACAGCTAGTATCTACAATGACAGACTCGTTCTTTACGAATGATGATCTCAGCTCCACTTATGGTACCGCCTGTAAATTTCAGTGACTTCAACAATCTGTAATCCTCTGCAGAAATCAAAAATCCTTTAAAGACTTTCAGCTCAAAACGAGCTTAGACTTGGGGGCATTGTGAGAAGACTAACAACCAATAAACAAGGTTCACTCATTAATTTGTCATACTTGATAACCTCAGATCACAGACTTAACTTGCGACTTACAGTCAGTCTCCCGCCTCTTCAGAAAACCCAATAAAAATTGCTGTATCCTTTGTTTAAGCCATGGTCATGCATTTAACAGTTATGGATTCCTTGTGACGCAAAATGCCTTTTGATTAAGCCACTTAGTCAATCACATTAACGCCAAGAATAACGAGCGCGCGTGTAGCCTGTTGGCAAATTCAATTATTTGTAGAACGCACAAGTGATTGTAAAGCCTCAACGTCGGTCAAGTCTACGATTGCTTGCTTATTTTACGGTGTACACAATCCGCACGAGCAATTCTCAGCATATACAACTGCAACACAGTCTGAAGGCTTATCGCGTACGGTTGACCGACAAATTGCGCAATGCGCGTGCGACTTTAGATTGAAGCTCGACATAATCGGAGTGCGATTCATCAACAATAGGCTCTTAACCGCCTTTTCGTGTAATCTCGCCTTCATTAGCATAAGTGTTCGTCGAGCTTCAGGGTGTACCCACCACGTATTTCGTGACGTGACGATCAAGTTCACGATAGCGCATATCCGGTATCGGAAAGTATCCAAGCTCGATGGTGACAAATACTTCTTCTCTAAAATCTTCGGTATCATTGAACTTGAATATTGTTCTATGTGGAGCAGGCGTGTGGGTTGTTACTTTAGCATAAGCTGGACAGAGATTACGAAGAGTGGGAGAAGAATTAGAAGGAGAGAGGAAGAAAATCTAAATTCTGGGTAAAGCCACTTTTGGGTGGGATCGTCTCACATTAACTATACCCCCTGTACAGTTGTATATCCTCTAACACTTCTGTTGTACTAAAACTGGAAGTGCTTATGAGTATAGGGAGGTCAAAAGTTTATTGGCTATATTAAATTTCACTTTCACCTTTCCTCCTCTTTACGTAGGTCAACTGCCCGCTGGAACCGAGCAACATGCGGTGAGGCATGTCAGTCGACCTGAGACGAGAAGCGTGTCTCCACAGACGGGCGAGTTCTGTTATAGAGAATGGGTTAAGGTTGCTGGCCAAAAGCACCGCATGATTCTCAGAAGACTGCTGGGCCATATGATGGTTTAGAAGGAAGAGGGTTCCCGATGCGAGAGGAGACAACTGGGTTCATGCTGATCATTCAATGTTGCGGAATTTCTTGAAAAGGCAGAATAAGCTTGAGCCTCAGTATGGTTCGCATCTTGGATGTCACTAGGTTATTCCTGTACTGTTATTTTCGTAATCTTGAGGTTTCATAGTTTTGGTACGGTAAGCGGGCCCGTTGCAGCGAAAATTTAATATGCGATTTAATTATCTACTAAACTTTACTAAGATATATTCAATTTCCTTCTACGCACTATCATTTTCGCACTTAGGTAGCAACTTGTACACTTATAACACAAAAAACACTATAATATGACCAACGCTCAGCTCTGGGCCGCAATTCGTGCGTTTACGGATGCGGAGCTGGATCATGTACGGAACATTATTCGTCTTTATTACTGCGCTAATCTCGCCGCATGTGATTCTTCTCCGCAAGTAACAATGAGCGATCAAAAAAACTTTCACATTTCGTTAAAATTCGGAGACACGGCACATCGAGTGCGCGTGGACAATTTTGTGCATGTGTTTCTCGATTACATTCATTATCAAGTGCAGCATCATGCTAAAGCAAAGATTTCCGACAATACAAACTCATTAAATGCTAAAACAACTCGGGCAATGTCAACCAGTTTCGATGACGAGTTTCCTCCACTAACTAAAGTCGAGATTAAACCAAACAAACGTAGAATCACTACGACGCTGCTTTCGTCTGATAAAGCAAAAGTCACAGCTCGACCAGTTCCTACTGTCATTGCTTTTCCTCCTTTAAAAGCAACTGGAAACTTGAAAAGTTCAGTTTGGACGAAGCACTCATTACTTGAAAAGCGCATGGGTGCAACTGGTATAGCTTCAAACTCGACTGCTGCTTTATCAAATGTGAATCATAAATCTGTGACATGGGCTTCTCAAAACTCAGGGCCTTTGAAGACAAATGAGCAAGAATATTCGAGTGTCAATTCATTTCATCAGCAACAGCTTTTGTCACGAAAAAATCAAACAGCAGTTCAAATGCCGCATTTGCAGCTCGAGGGTTGTCAGCAGGAATGTATAGAGGGTTCACTTTCATATCAAAAGCAGAACACAACAATGTCTAAAGGAGCGGTTTCTTCGTGGTTGGGATCAATGCCTCGTCTTTCGTCGTCTGCTTTTTGCGTGAACAAGCAAGCTGCCAAGCTTTACGGTTTCCTCATTCGAGAGCGCTTTATCAAGACGACATGTGTAGAGTTGCAAGTCCTTGTGAGTTTATTGTATCAAGTCGATTGTTCATCGTGTAGCCAATCTGTTGTCCACACAGTAAGTGACCGTAGCGATCATGTCACCATGACGGAATTTTGCTGGCGTACTCATTGTCTCGATTTCGCCGAAATCGTGTGTTACGAGATTGAAGATGTTCTGAAGTGTCTGAGCGGTGACCTGATCAAACTTGTTAATGAATGCCTAAGTGATGCTGAGAATATTTGCAAAGATCTAGCAGAACGACTGGAGCAAGAGTTTTGCAAACGTGAAGAGCTTCGTGTGACTGAAAGTACTCGACTTGGTTGTCAATTGCCGATCGAAATGAAAGCTAGTGCCGCTCGCAACTTTGCGCTTCCATTTAACGAAGAAACTGACTCGCGATTGCATTACCGGACACCATTTGAAGCACTTTTGTATTCGAATCGTGAAAAAGCTCGCGATGGATTGTTAAACTTGTTACGAAAATTTCAACAGCGACAACATAGTGTCGTCGAATTCGACGATGTAGCTATTGCAGCAGCAATGACAGCAGCACGCGACTTGTTATCAGACGTGTTGCCGGAGAATCGATGGTGGTTTGCTCAATTTTTTGTCCAGGAACTCGTCCAAATCGGGGCAAATCCATTTGGTGAGAATGACCATGATCTCGTCTTGAAAATTTTTAAGGATAAACTCGTCGTTAAGAATCCCGATCGGCTGCGTAAGCTGCATCGGCGATTTACGAGTCAAAAAGCTGCGTCACAAATACGAGGTGAGGGCGTGAACAACAAGAATCGATCAAACGGCGATGCTTCAAATCAGTTTTTGCGTAAATCGCGACACGAAAATACCGAAAATGATGCAAGTCAAGAGTGGAAGGCTACTTTGAATCAAATGAAGCGCTTTTTTACTGACAATCAACTTTTTTTCTTTCATTTTTTACGCACCTGTGATAGTTACGTGTTCTCGGAGCTGGTTAGGCGCCATTTAGAACGTGAATTCGACGCAATTCAATGCTGTTCGTCTGACCGTAAAGATTTTACTGAGACCGTGCTGAAGCTTAAGGTCGTCGCCAAATTTCTTGGTTATTTCCGTTTTTCACCTCAGTGGCACGTGACGAGCTCGATTCGGCGTCTAGCATTGGAAAATGAAGCATATCAAGTGGTTGAACAAGAAGGTATCAACATTTTTGAATGGACTCGGGAAGTTGGAGTGGACGTGAAGAAGGCACTTGAAACAAGCATATTGTACGGAAAGATTGCTAAGTGCATTCCGTGGTTGTGCGACTATATGTGTATGTTAGTACTCGACACCTTTTCAATACAAACAACGTATTTCAAGCAACTTTTGGTGCTGCTGCACCTTTTGTATCGATCCCGTCGCCTGACTTTACTAGGTGAGACTGGACTGTACATTGCTATGCAACTTGAGCGAATCTTTGACTTGTTGCATGTGGATGGAAGCATAATGCACAAGAAAGAGTTTCAAAGTGATGGATTGTTTCCATCATCTGAGGTATGGAAAGCGCTTCAAGTAGACAAAGAAGCATTAGGTTATCAGCACGAAAACGACATGGAGATAGATCGGTTACCATTTTTGTATAGTCAAGTCTTTATCCAGAGCTGCGTAAGTGAGATCGAGGACTTGCGAGGATGTATACAGACATGTGCGCAGCGAACACTCCGACATACATCCGTAAGTGCTGGAGCTAGATTGAATGCAAACCACTTTGCCACGCCACTACGTAAACTTCGCCCACTGCAAATCATACTTGAACCTGACACAAGTATTTCAAGTAACTCGTTAAATTTATCGTCTGTCGATCCCGACGGAAAAGTGTCACCGATAAATGGCTCACTTCCGACCATTTCATTTGAACAGATTCAAGAAGCGGATACGTTATCGGACGCGCTATTTAAAGTTTATCCAAGATTAAAAAGTATACTCGATTTTGTGGTCATCACCGTGACAACGGACGTATGTGAACATGTGATAAAGTACATTGTAATGTCTCGAGCGGACACTTTCGTGGATCGATGCAGTAAAGAGAGCAATTTAGGCCGAGAAGTGACGAGCGGGAGAGTACTGTCAAGTCAAGAAAACTCAGCAGTTGCTGCTCAGTCGTTGTTCCAAAAACTTTTAACCGCTAAGACTCGTGACGAGGTAAATGCTTCAGTACGAACGGCCTTGGTTACTGCGCTTCGATTGAGGCAAGAGCGCGTATGTACAGCAATTTATGCGTTCATGCCGCCATCGGCTCATCCGACTTTGATCGAGTCGATTACTCGTGTCGCTCTGCAGCGCACGCGTGGAGCTCTGGAAGTACTTGTGTCCAAGAGTACCCAATCCGAATTTGTGAAACGCGTGGAACACCAAAAAAAAAGGATACTGAAAGATATAGAAACGGTAACAATCACGACTACACCATCCTCGTGTTTTTGCACGAACGTGCCACGAGAATTACGACGAATATGTGCACTGCTGTCAAAACATATCAATTTCGAAGGACTCAAAGGAGATGAAGCATATTGGCAATCGCAGATAAAAGTTCTGTTGCAGTATTTGTCGGAATTTTTAATCATGCTAGATGAATGTGGCGATTTGGCTGGGCGTCTCTCGACTTTAGTGCTTTGGGATGTTATCTGGCGTACCATAACGTCTTGTTTCAGGATTTTTGAAGGAACATTAAACGTATTTGTGAAGTGGCATTTGAATTGCGAGCGCAGTACCTCTGAACTGATTGAACTGGCAATACGAATAGTAACATTGTTTGAAATTCTTGTGCGCTCTATCGGAAAACGTGATGATAATGATGCTGCAGTTGCTCGCATACAGTCCCTTTTCATCTTTGTTCTAGACTTTGTGACGAAATTACCATCCACGCAATGTTCTTCCGATGAAAATTGTGCTCAATTGGCAAAACGAAGCGCTATTCGGATTCAATCATTTGTAGTCGCGAATTTAAAAGCCGTGGCAATAGCGGCGGATAAACAATGTCAAGTTGATATAAAGTGGGACCAGTATTTAAACGCAAAACATGCAGTCAACGCACTGATGCCCATTGATTGGCAACGATATAAAACTGCTACTACAACAACGACAGCAGTATAAATGGCAAAGCTGACGAAGTCGTAAACGTTTGCCCAAGTATCGTATAGTATTAGCTAGACACGAACTAGTTGGTAAGGAAACGTGTATTATATTATTACGCAATGATTACAGCAAAAGGATGGTTTTGGGGTTTTATCAATTCCTGACTTTCGCTTGACGTAGATGATTGTTATACGAAGCGTAAAGAATTAAATTAGCACTTAGTACACAATGATTTAAAAACTGGAAAGAGAGGCTATTAATTTATGGACTAAAACTTACTAATGGACGTAACGTATTATGGCGTTTGTGCACATTGAATTGCTTTGAAGTACCAAAGTACTAGCATAATGCGGGAGAGATACTTAGTCTTTCAAGTGCCATACATATAGCGTTATCATTATGCATTAGAAAAGGAGATAGATTTTGCAGCACTTGAATCTTTTACATGTATGTCCCTCCTGAAATGAGCTAATGATTGATGTAAATTTGTTACTTAAGGAGAGCTCAGTTCCTTTCGCCCCAAAGTGGAACTCACATTATACAAACTCTGTGGATTTTCTAGCGCGGAGTCACTGGATCAAAGCGTAATTTCTGCAACGTTCCGTTGCACGGGGTAGCACCTGTCGTAAAGCCGCGAACCGAATTTTTAATATACTTAATCATCTGTGTGAATAGAACAAGAATTGTTCAAGTATCTATTTGAAGCAATCGATCACAATTTGTAGAATCATGTCTGTCAGTGAACCGAAAATATAAGGCAACTAGCGGCACAAAGAGCTGGAAGATATAATTGCTCGCCTTAAGCACATACATACTAGCTAAGTGAGTGCGCTGGTCAGAATTACTATGTAAGCATCAGCTGGCATGGTAGGAAGCAAAATCGGCTCCCATTTTGTTCAACTTATGAAAAGCATTTTTCGCCCAAGGAAGGGAGGGATGCAGAAATCTCTCTTCTGCTAGATATGAGAAGCTAGGTTATTCAAGATGTAGCGGGGCTGCCGTAGCTCTTTGCTCAGAGGAAGCTTAGTCAAGAACACCGACGTTACGTTCTCTACAAAAACTAATACGAGTGTAGCAAATCGCGATTTGCTACCTCCAAGAGTACTTAAAATCTTGACAAAGATAAAGACGCTCTTTCGTTGTTTTAGTCGCGGCAGAGCCGCCAATAGCAATCCTGCCACGTAGTGGCTTCTTGTTACGGTGTAGCCACACCATTGTGTGATTACACCAATTATTCACACCTATGTACGGTCACACCATCTTGTGTGACCTTCCCCTGTATACAAGGGTACGTGTTACCCCGTTAAACTCTCCCCTATCAAAATTGTGAATACCCACAATTCACATATCATTGTCGCCTCATACGAGGCTTGCGAGTCTGATACACCGTTACGTCTTCAATAACATCCTTGGACATTCTCCACTCAATGAGTTCTGTGTCTAAGACTCGAAAGACACCCAGCCTAGCTCGCTCCGAGCGCGGGCGGAGCCCTTCCTCTCTTTCTGCACGAAGTGCATCTCCGGACAGTACGTCAGCGGCTTCACGGGAAGCAAATCCCAAGCCATCGGTAACCGAGCGCCACACACATATAGGAAGACGAGAGGATGAGGTGCGCCAGCGGCGCGACGTGAGCCCAGCTCGAACCTTGCTGACACTGTGTCCGTTCTTCGACCTCCCGACTTCCGAGAGAAGTAGTATTGATACCAATTGCTTGGACGAGGCACAGGAGCAGCAGTTGGAGGCTGCACACAGGGCGGCTAACATGCGCTCGTATCCACGTTTGGTCCTAGACATCTTGTGGAATATGGCTTCCGCTCGGTGGACCCCGCTACTGAAGAGAAAAACGCGATCGCGTGACGGTTAGGCGTCTACGTAGTCGGGCCCTCGGCCACTACACAAGCTGAGCTTGACCAGCGCGAAGGTCTCCGAGCTCGCTTTTTAGTATCCCAAGAAATCCCAATGGATATCTACATCGACTTCTTTGTCAGGGGCGACCTACTCCTTTGCTGCTCGCCCCTGACAACACCGCTGCCGATGATGATGAGCTCTTTCAGCGATGGGTGCAGCGGCACCAAAAACTTTTCTCGCGGTCTATCTTACAGCAAAGTCACAAGGAAGTGGACGTGCACGTTGAGCGCCATCTCCAATTTGAGTCTGTCAAACTCAAGGCGCAACACCGTCTTCCTGTGTGATGTGGGCCATAGCTTGAGATCCGCTCATGGTCCACCGGATTTCCGGGCTACTGCCAAGAAGCGCAAAGCGCACGACGACGCAGAGTGTCATGATTCTTTCGATCGTAAGCGTCGACGACGTCTGAGCATTCTTACCGAAGTTGCACCTCAAACTCCCACAAGTTCTCGAAGTTTGGGTGTCCCCGCCACTTCACAAGATATTGGGTTCCACCCTGTCGACGACGGCGACCCACAATATATTTCACGTGATAGTGGACGCCACCATTCTCGTTGAGAAGAGTCGGTCGCGCTTTGTCAGAGCGACACTTAGCAGTCGAGCAGGCGATACGTCGCTTCGTGCAACGGCGGAGCGCCTTGTGCCGTTGGAAACGGAGATTGTTGCACTTTATGCTCAGAACCAGCTGCTGATTCAGCTTCTGGGTGGCCGAGCGTCTTTGTACGCCGCCCCGGTGCCAACGCTTTCGCGTTTGCTTGCGCTGAATCCCGGTACGGCTTAGGCAAGCCCACATTAAACACCGGGTGGGCGTGCATCCTTCTCGGAATGTAAGCGTATACGCAAGGCCTCGCTTGGCCATGACTTCAAGAAATCCGAAATTCAGTCAGAGACTGCATGTGTAGGAAAGTTTTTAGTGTTTAGTGAAACCAGGTCTCCGACCTCAAAGATTTCCATCTTACTTCAGCTTCTTCCATCTGCATATTCTTTCTGAGTGTCTTGGTCTTAAGCCGCCGCGAAAGTGTAGTAGGACACTCAGTCTGGATAACAGGAAGTCATCGACTTCTTGACGGACAGTGAGAAGGCTGGAATCAGCTAGCCGTTCGGCCATTTCTTCCCCACCAAGCCCTGAACCATGGGATGGCGTCGTCTGCGGGACGCGAGGATTAAGAAGCCCATTCACGTCAAACGGCCTAAACCAGTAGATGAATCCGCTGCATTGTTTAGAGTAAACTCTACGAGTGGCAACATGCCGCTTCAGCGCTTCGCCTCGTTGGCATCTCAGTACACTTTACGAGTGGCAACATGCCGCTTCAGCGCTTCGCCTCGTTGGCGTCCCAGTGCAGACGCTGCGAAGAACGTCTTCATCGACGCGATTCACGCGCTCGGTTTAATCATCGGTCTGCGGATGTTCTGTTGATGTCAGTCAACTTGGTGCCCAGAACCCTGAAGATTGTCGTCCAATACTTCCCAGTGAAACGTGGGTCTTTGTCAGAGACAATTGACTCCGGGGGTCCACGTTGTCGAAAGACACGATCGGCAAACAACGTCGCTGTACCCACACCGTCGATGGGTTTCGGCACTGCCAAGCCATCTTGCTCAAACGGCCCACAACGACCATCACACCCGTGTTGCCCGCCGAGTCCTTCGACAGGCTAAACACAAAGTCCATACTCATGTACTGTCAACACCGGTAATCTGGCTAGCGGTGCCTTCGCATTCTGAGATGGTTTCACCCTCTGACACGTCTCACACGTGCGCACATATGTGCTCGTCCATTTGTACTGCTTGAGTCACCAGTCGTGGCAACTCACAGAGCTGTACGTCTTCCCGTCACCGAGATGACCACTGAGTGGGGTGTCGTGGGCCTCATAGAGGATACAATATTACAAATCCTCATCGCGAGACACCACAATTCGCGGTGTATCCGCTGAATCAGTGCTATAATTCAGCAACTTGTTATTCAACGAATATCGGTATAACCGCGCGAGCAAACACGCTGACAACTTCTTGTTCGAGTTTCCAAAATCCTTGCTCCCGAAAGCCTTGAGCAGCGCTACACACATACCATCGCCCACGTAAGTGGCGCGGATCGACTTCGTCACTAACGACATCACCGTCGTGACATGTTCAAGCTCAAAATCTGGTCTGCGTGACAGCGCATCAGCCAAAGCATTCTGCTTCCCCGACTTATGC
>NW_020187575.1:1752304-1752409 GCF_900000015.1 Plasmopara halstedii | reverse complement strand
GACGAATCCCTTCTGGTCTGCGTGGATCAAGTCGGCGATAACGTGCTGCAGACGATATATCAGCGCCTTCGACAATACCTTCACATCGACCTGCATGAGTGCGAC
>NW_020187575.1:1751957-1752294 GCF_900000015.1 Plasmopara halstedii | reverse complement strand
TTATAGCACCGATTCCATGGATACACCACAAACTGTGGTTCCTCACGATGAGGATTTGGAATATCGCATCTTCTATGAGGCTCACCGTACGCCACAAAGTGGTCATCTCGGTCGTGAGAAAACGTACAACTCTGTATGTCACCACTATTGGTGGTCCAAGTTGTACAAATGGACGAGCACCTATGTGCGCACGTGTGAGACGAGTCAACGGGTGAAATCCTCTCCAATTGCGGCTGCGCCGCTGGCCAGCTTACCGGTACCCACTGTATGCTGGTATTCCATGTGTTCGGACTTTGTGTTTGGCCTGCCGAAAGATTCGGCGGGCAACAATGGTGTT
>NW_020187575.1:1729906-1751947 GCF_900000015.1 Plasmopara halstedii | reverse complement strand
TCGCTCCGCTACTGTCAGCCACATCTTTTACACGAGAAATTTAGTCAATCTGTTTCTCAAAAACGACGTTCGTCGACCGACAGTCCCGGTTGCTATTTCATTGATTGAGCCTTGCTCTTTACAACGCAGTACTGACATATTTTGTCCGCGGAGCCAGGCATCAATTTTACCGTGTCCATATCCAGCTACTTGCAGCAAGATCGTTAGACTGAAGTTGTTCGATGCGTAATGAAAAATGCTAACTCTCTCTGTAAGTCCTGCAGCAATGCGTGGAGAACTCCGCTTCTTTGGGTGACTTCCTGTCAATCAATTTCGAGCTTTACTTCATTATTTTCAAATCAAGTTGTTTTGCTTACATTCGTATTCTTATGATACCACCACGAAGATACTTTGATCCGATAGAGGAAGGGTTCTCGATACAGCTCACTCGCTGATATAAGCCTGAATATACTTCGTAGCAAATTCATATATCTCTATCAAACCATGAGCGTTATGTACAGAGTGCGGCATCCTACGACTAAGAGCTACGTTGTTCAGTAGCGACATACTGACGCCAGAGGTAGTCGAATACAAATGGATATAGATTGGAGGAATAGTTTTTTTGACACTTTTAATATACCTACATCTGCAGTGCCCACAATCTATAAGACCAAGCTGCATCTATACTTCATCGGACTGCTCGTGACCGTGACAAAAACAGATTGAAGTTACTTTTGAAATTTCGAGAACACTGTTTTGTGGTGTACGTGGGCTGGCCTAAGCCCCCGCTCTTACTTTTGTAGCAAAGTGCCAATTTGTACTCTTTATATCACAAAAAGTGCAAAACATCTTTTTAACAATTAAAGTATTCGCTGGAAAAGTTTAGTTAAGATGTGGGTGAGGCGACGCGCTTCCTTGACCATAGCAAAAATTGGATGCGATACTTGTACCAGAATTGTTACAGCCTTCATGGTGAGAGCAGCTTCAAGCGCATGCGGTGGCAGCTTGAAATCTTGTCACCGGTTAAGTCAGAAAGCGCTCTTTTACTTCTCGGTTTAAGCAATATGCCCGCGAGCATAGATATACAAGAGCTTTGTTACGTCGCAGAAACCAGGATGCCGGCGAAAGTCGCTGCATCTCTCGCGATCGAAGGAGAAATAGGTATTGTAAGGTGCAGATAAAGAAGAAGAACTCCAAGGCCAATGGATGCTCGACGAGCATTTACTCTTGTGCAATGCCTTAAAGAGACAAAATAACGTAAGTCATAATTGGTCGACATTTTGGTGGAGAAGTGTAACGGGGTTACACATACCCTGGTAATAGGTGTGTGTGTCACACCAGATGGTCATGGCGTGACCACACCCAAACAAGAATACGGTATGTGGCTGGATAGCCAGCAGTTATACATGTATTTAGATTTACTATACATATTAAGGAAAATCTGTGCATTTAAAATTAGGCGGCTTTGCCGCAGATAAAAATAAATAAAGGCAGTTTTGAATTCAAACCGAAGAGTTATTTAGCCTTGGGTTAAGGCCATAATTACTCTTGGAGTAAGCGTATTGCGATCCGGTAAACTCGTACTTGTCTTGAGTATAGAACGAGAGGTCGGTGACCTACCTTACGCTTCCTCTGAGCGCAAAGCTGCGGCAGCCCCGCTGCAAGAAAGGTGCCATTGGTCATATGTAAAGTACTGCTGTGTACATTCACATAACGCTTTTATGCAGTTGCGCAAGCACAAAGTCACATGTAATCTTGAGATTGAAGCGTCTTCGTAAAGGAGAAGTGCGTGGAGTACATGAGTTTTTACCCTCTCACCACGCAATAATCGACTGTTTATAATTGAACATAGGAAACAGATACATCTTAGGTATGATTAATCATACACGTATATCACTTATTGTAGTAGAAGAGCAAACCAAGAAAATAAACACTTTCACAGGCTATCAATTTATGCCTCTGAGTGAAGCGTACGAATTCAATCCTTTATGTGTTGGCTCGCTTGATCCAAAGCTCCCTCTGTGCAAGGTGCACGGCTAGCCCGTTGCAAAATAGTCAAATTTTAGAGCTTTCACAACATTTGTCGCTAACTACAATTTATTAAAAATCCCTTAATTTTTTGCAGGATTGAATAAATGTCGAAACTTTTTACACCAAAACTTCGACCTAGCGAAACATGAGTTTGAATTTGCACGGCCATGATTCTCGAAATCGGTGCTCAGGAGTAGATCATCATAATAGCCATTCCACTAGACGCGGCAAAGATGCAAAACACCCTGTCGTTGTATTTGTAGCGCTCGTTCTCAGCCAGTACAACATCTTCTAGATGTGAAAATACCATGTATGTATATTTTTGTTTTCTTTTTTGTGTCACACACTGGACACAATACTTCGAGTATGGAGCCTTTGGGCATTATCACTCATTAGCGTCAATAGTAGCTATCAGTAGCTTAATATCGAACAATGTATTCAGATTTGATAATCATAGAGATATCAATATATAGTGGCGCAATATTACAATATTAACGGTCCAATTTTCTAGAATTTGATGACGTAGAGGGGGCATTGAGCCCATCGTAGGATGCATTTATATTAAAGTTAGCAGCAAATTTACATGCCTAGTGATAGCTCACTGGCATAACATCATCGTAGTCCCTTTTTACTCGTCGTTCATTATAAAGCGATACTGCTTGTCAAACAAAACTATAGTACACTATAGAGAGAAAATATTATAATTCTTTGTATCGTACTATTACTTTTCCGACTACTATTTGGGGTATACAATAATTAGATTCAGCACCTATATAAAACAAATGTCACACAAGCCGGACAAGAGCCTGAACTATCGAACCGAACACAAAGAGACATCACCTCAATATCGCCATGGGTTCACTTATCATAATTTAAACTGCTTCGTATGAACTCTCGAGCTCTTCTATTCGTATTAGTGGCCTTGCTGGCATCAGTTCGAGCCAATATCGCGATCGACGCTAACAGTGTTCAGCCTTTTCCCGAACAAAAACCGCAAACAGACTCTGAGAGATCTGCTCTCAAATACAAGCCACACCTGCATGTGTCGGAGGGCTGTCACCCGTATCCTGCTGTGCAGCAAAATGGTTCAGTCAGCGCCGGCTTCGAGTGGGATGAAGATTACTCTCAGCCTTGTGGACGATCACCTCAAGGATCGCAGATTTATTCACGCTCCAGTTGGTACAAAGGCAAGTGGGCTATCATGTATGCGTGGTACTTCCCTAAGGCAGCAGTCCATATTGGCAGAGGCGTCAGTGGACGCCGTCATTACTGGTTGCATGCTATCGTCTGGACTGATGAAGAAAACCCGAACAACTCAAGTATTTTGGGCGTGACAATGTCAGCTGGTATCGGCCTGTTAAAAAGAACTAAGATCAAGTCCCATTATATCATTGGAGGCACGACGCTCAAGTTAATGTCGTACGTGAGCTTTTGGGGTAGAAGGTTGGCACTTAAATTTACCGTAAAGCTGGGAGAAACTCAGGATCTTATTACGTGGGAGCAGTTGTCGCATGAGGCGCGAAAAGCCTTGGCTCTCGACTATAAATCTGACACGCCATTGCAAGACTATAGGTTTGACGGACTGATTAAAGAAGCGTATCCGTTTTAGTTGGCCGCTTGTGTTACCTTTTGCTATCGTGTCAAAACTCTACGTACGCAGTGATATCATGTGGTAGAAATTTTGTTTTGCATGTATGTAATGTTTGAGCCATAGGAATAGCTAGCTCTTGCTCACAGGCACAACAGTTGCAAAAAAATATAACAACATATAATGAAATTTACCGGCGTGAGCCGGGTACTGACAGAACTAGTGCCAACGGCAAGGTTGTACGTAATTTGTAGGCTAAACCAGGTTATTAACGCTAATCATATTGGCTGCAGCAATTGCATTTTATCGTCGCGTGCTTAAGCTATCAATTTGTGAAGGCGAATTTATTTTAATCAACCCCCCCCACCTTATCATGAGCTTGTTTTGACAAGAGGGCTTAGCAAATGCATTGCTACGTTTACAATGACCTCGCCGTTTTCTGATAGAGCTGGAAAAAGGCGGATGTGCAAGCAAAAGCCGCATTTTAGCTTAACGGACCTACGTGTCAATGTCAAGATTGTGCTGTTTCATCAGCTGCCAACTTGACATCATTGTCCCACTTGTCACTCGAAATGGTGGTGATTATCGAATGATAAATTCCTGATTTGGTATGATTCCTCTGACCGTCTAAAGGTATGAAGAAATCTCATTACTTTGATTCATTTACTGGTCAATTTGTGGCAACGAAACCTGTTTGGAAATTTGTGAGGAAATTGAATGCCTTGCATGATGATCTTTCATTCCAGCCAGTTAGCTCAAATGCTAACATATGATGCTTCCAGTACCAACTACAAGTGTCTGCTTTGAAAGTCGTAGCAGTATTCGTCATCGCACTAGTTTTTGAACTGCATACAGTTATCACTGAGAAATACTAAAAGTGTCTACATACCAAAACTAACTTAAGACAGGACTAGCGACATCTATCGGAATAATGGATGTCATCCAGGGCCCCACACATTGAACTAATCGTTTCAAGAAGTATCGTCAACTTCTAGCTGCATCTTTTTCGTCTCTTCTCTCGCTCTTTTCTTTCTCCTCTGCACGAGTATTACAGAGTATAACACTGATAGAAGAGACAACTTCAAAGAGGAGTACATCGTTCTGGCTATTTGATGCTTGAAGAGATCAACTACGCTACGATTGCAACAGCTGGAATGCTTGCACTTGAATGCTTGATACTGTATAAAAAAATCGTACCAGATGAAATTTGAATGATCTGATGCAAGTGCGATTGACGGTCAAGATATCTCTGACGAAGTTTATAGGTGGCAAGCAGAAACAAGACTTTGAATTTGGCACTAAGAATGTGTAGAATATGACCAATGAAACATAATAACTTCTGATCTTCCCTCATCTCCAACATATGCAGCTTTTAGAATCTCTAACCGGTTATGTGTGTTGGTACTACATTTTGTGGGGATTCTCGTCATTCTTCATGGCCTTGCAATTGCGCAAAATTCATTATAAAGTTCACTTTGAGCTATTGTGTAACTTGTGAATGCTTTAAATCAATAAGGTGTGATGACGATGGGACTTTGTAATGAAGAATTACCATGTACACGTGGGCGTTATCCTTACCTCAAGCAATTATGATAGTTTTATCATTGGACATGACAAAACAAAAATGTATAATACGAGTCTAAAGATGTTTCTCTTTGAGAAATAACATATAAAAAATAAGTGTAAGTACGTCACAAGCTATCCGCTTCGCTCCTGCCTTCTTCGTTGCGTACGTGGGCTACCAAAATCAAAATCTCTTACCACAAGCTCTTAAAAAAGTATATTGCGCTTTGTAGCATAAGTGCTGAATCTGACGGCCAATCGAGTTGTTGGGCCGTCCTAGATGCAGTTAAGAATTTAAGGCGTCACTTGGTCGCGAGATGAAGGCACGTTTTGTGGACAAGGCCTGAAAGCGGTGATTTAACGCCAAGAGTCATTCACTGGCTGCAGATACGCTGGGGTGAGACATCTTCCAGAAGGCCTTTAGTAGTAGGACAAGTGGTTTTCACCGAGAAATGTTTTTATATGGATTTTGATTATGATCACGCAATAATTAGGATGAAGTTATTATTTGCTACCATGTGAAACAGAACCTTACACTACATTTGGTTTCACTATGATTAGTCGATTAGAATTTATATTTTATACTATTTTTTTTTAAGCCAGAATTTATCGTTATATTTTCCTCGTGAATATCGAGCAAAGGAGTTTATTGAGACCCACAGTTCCGCGCTTTGGCCATACTCCAAGCATTTATAACAAGGTGATCAAATTTTTCTCTGCTCGAGGTGCATGACAACTCCGTTGCAGAATCGATAGATATATGACACTGCGCACGGCACTGTGGACGAAAGGTAGTTGTAATGTATCAAATTACTCCATCATAGTGAATCTCTCTATCTTGTCGGATACAGCAAGGCGAGTAATATTTCAAACAGCTTTCCGTATGAATAATGCGACCATCCGAAAATTGTGGCAAGAAGACAGTCATAGTTCAATGTCAAACTTTTCAGCAGGTTTGTCTGTTAAATGGTTGTGCACTATGTCTTTGTCATAAAATCGCTGTGTAGAATATGATGTCAATCCTCGTATGGTAGATAAATGTGACTTTTCCTTCACTTATGACTAAAACAAGAGAGAGAGGGAGAGGATGCTTGCAGCAGTGAAAAAATTGCTACAGTGGTATCATAAAGACTCTGACTATCAGGCACTTTCAGATTTGCTACACTCACTTTGCGATGGTTTAATCCCTACAGTTAGTGTTATAAATTAGATTGCTCAAAGGCAGAAAGAATATACAGAATAATGATGAATGATTCCGAAGTATCACTTCTCAATCCAAGGTCTAATGTAGACGTTATAAAAGCTCTCCTATTCTATGTGTTGGTTTGTTTGTAAAAACCGAAGAAGATATATTAAGTTCCTTAGTTCGCTACTCTGTGCTACATCTAAGCCTATCCGTCCAGGCCATTCTAGAAGCTTCTTCAATCAATCTTATATATTAAGATCAATGAGCGGATACTATTATGTTTGTAATCAACATCCATAATCATTATAGTAATTGTAAACATTTCCGTAATACTTGTGACGTCTTCCACGCATATTCAGCGGTGTATCTCAACACTTCCACTCTCCGCTAATGTCGAGTTTGCTTTGATTCTTTTTTCTTAATGTCTGTCTTTTCAACTTGAGTGTCATAGTTCCGAGTGCCATGGTAAACATGTCCGTGAGCTGATGCTTTGTACCAACGTAATCGATCGTTCGATATTCAGCGATTCTCGCGTAAACTGATGCTTGATGTCGACATACTTTTCTCATGCTATCTCGTATCCCGTGCCAGCACTATACAGATCTGTACCTATATATTTCAACGCCGCGAGCGCTCACAAAACTACCTGGTTGCACAAGATTAGTGCCGTCTTCTTGGCTTTTGCTGAACTCAGTGTTATAGGTCTCTGAATTTTCAACTTGAACACAGCTGGTCCATTACAAATTCTAGGCATCACGCCAGATACATATCGCCTGTCGTCGATGTTTCTTCCCCAGTCTGCGTCCGTGAATGCTTTAACCATAATGTTGCTGGTCCCTCCTTCATATATAATTTCATGCAGGCTTGTTGACTTCAAGTATCTTAGCACACGAAGCGTGGCTCGCCGATGCTGTATTACAGAATTCAGTCTCCATGTGTGCCGCTGTGGACATATCCAATCAAGTGCCAAGAATTCGATATATTTTTTTCCAAATCCACTCCGGATCGTATATCACGATCAGAGACGATAACGTCTGGCTATCCTTAACAGCGAAAAATGCGATCAATGAACAATCTCGTCGAACTTTCGGTAACGATGGAATCGCTACACGCAGCGATACAAACCATCTTGCTGAGTCCGTCAACAAAGACGAGCAACTCATTGTGACCATCGGCATTCTCGGGTAAGCCAAAAAAAAGTCAAGACCTACTGACTTTCAACGGTCAGCAGAGATAGGACAACTCTGCACCGGCACTTGCGTGTGGTGTTCGTTTTTCACGCATAGATAGATATCGCAATTTTTCAGGTGTTTTAACGTATCGTGCGAACCACTTGTTATTGGGCCTTGAGCGGCTGGTAGTTTTTCTCACGGCCGAATCAGTAATCGGCGTAACATGCGCCTCGTATCCGATCTTTTGCTTCAAACCATTGTTTTGGGAAATTACAATCCTTGGCTCGTCGCCAAGTGCAACTTCATAATTAAAAAGACCATTCTCCCATGCACAACGATTCAACCATTATTTCATGCGACCAGAAAGCTTGCCATGGAGTTCCATATGACTCGATGAGAGTCAGATCACATGGTTTATCCTCAGCATACGAACGGCGTATCATATCAAATACATCGTTTTCGATACCGATAAAATGGCTAGCTCAGAATCCGGACGACTTGTCAATGCCTAAGCCAGCACGTTGAGTGGTCCCGGTTTGTACGCGACCGTGAGGTTTGAATTCTGCGCTGAATGACAACCAGCCATAAAATTGCTGAGAAAAGTGGCATTCTGCAAGTGTAGACGACGAACAGAGTTGAAACCAGGAGGTGTATAGATTACTGTACCTGAGCAAACTTCATTGGTTACAGCTCTTTGTCGTGAAATAGCAGCTCTTTTCTGCTAGCTCCAGCTGTCGCGATTAATGCGACACGACACAGTCGTGTCCTTCTGAGCACTTTTGCTATTGTGTACGGCCGATTGCAAACTAGAAAGCGTAGCACACCACGCTATACGGCTTCGTATCATCTGGCAAAGCATGTAATGGTGCTTCCATCAAACTGTTATTGACCCGAGCGATTGCTTTCTCACGAACTCCATGGGTTGTCCTTCTTCAGCAAGTTTGATAGTGTGCGTATCATTTTTGCGTAGTTTCGCGAGAAGCGATCTAATAATTAAGCACACAAATCGATTTCCTGAAACCATTTGACTCCGTGGCATTGGCCACTCCACGATTGTCTCGACCTTTATAATGTCTACACAAAAACCGTGTTCACAAACATAACAGCCGAGGACAGGTACTTCGCAGCACAGAAAACAGACTTTGCAATATTCTTTCAAATGAATTTCTACGCGTACGTTTCAGCAATACGAGAAGGCGATTCAAGTGTATTTCTTCAACAGATCCGCCACTTTCGTTTTTGAATGACGAAAATTATTGTTATAATATGTTTGTGCAACGCGTCGCGGTGGTCGAAACCGACCAATCAATATTATTGATTAAATGCTGCTGGGACATCCGTTAGTCACTCCAATATCAAACCGGACTATTTCTACCAGCTGTCAAAGCGACGTCCTACCAACTTATCAAGATTTGGTAATATGCATCAACTAGACCAAGTTCACTAAATTGTTTCCAGCCGGCATACGGTGAATGATGACATCTTCACGCGTAAACGGCGTTTGAGAGGGGGTCGTCTGCGCAATCGCCTTGTTATAGGCGTGGAAGATACGCCATTTACCAACTGGTTTCTGCACGTAAGACGTCGGCGCGCTATGAGGGGACTTGCGCTCCCTCACCAAACCAGCAGCTTGCTTTTGAGCAAAATCCTACATCGATATACTCACTTTGCTCATGTGACAGTGGACACAGTCGAACTAATACATGCATTGAGCCAAATTCAAGATCAAAATTCGTGTTGAAGTTTACGTTCTGGTGGAAGACCAGAGCTCGGATTTGCACTAAGGACGTTATCCTTGTATTCGATAACATGTGAATAAAAAGGATCAGTTGGATCCTTCAAAATAGCAGATCCTCACACGCTGTAGATTTTCTTTGAGAATCAAATCATCCATAATCGATGATGAGCGTTGTTCCCTGACTCGACCTCTGACTGAAGCAACACGACTTCCAGAATACCACTTCAGTTGAAGTCGTGTATGAACTCATCGTTATCGTAACTGACTTCCTCAATCTGCACCAGATCTTTGATCGTCGGTAACGGTGCCAAAAGAACATCTGTTCTGGAAAATGTACAACCGGTCGTCGCCACAATTTGCTGACCAGCATCTTCGCATGCTATTGTTCCATCATATGAAAAAGAAGGCTGGACAAATTCGCCTGAAGACTCAACCGCATTCACAGCGGAAGTATCGGTACCGTGACCAACATATTTTGCTAATTCCATCGCAAGTGTGTGCTAAACCACAAAGCGGTTGAAAGCATCAGTTTTGTGGTCAGTAATACCCACTGACCCACAATACGCCTCAACCACTGTATTACTGGGAGCATTGGCATATCCAGCCACATTCAATCCTTTCAACTTTGCAGTACACACATGTCGGCGCTTCTGAGGAATGTCAATTGATTAATAGATACCAATGAAGAATTAATCATTACCAGCAACATATGACTGCCAAGCGCTTCAGCGCTTCTCCGTTGCAAAGTGAATGTGCGTTCTTTAATCTCGAGTGTTTCACCAGCGCCAGGAGAGCTACTTCTAATTGTTTTTGATCACCAATTGATCCACTGCTCGTGCTTCACAAGCCAAAGTATACATTTATCCGTGTCAAATCGTTTGTCTATCTCAAGAACTGTAAAAACTTCGTTTGAGTTGAAGTCTTCAAACTCCACTTGCAGAGGAACCGTAAGCTTCTTCGTGGTAAACACTGCACCGGTGGTCAACTTCACTGAGAGAGGGTCATTACTTATATCTCGAGCATTTGAAAGCGCTGAATTATTTTCAGCAACACTTTGCTTCAGCGCAGAGTTACGTGATGCACCAGCGTCAATCAAGACTCTAAACCGACGATCGTAACCTTTCAAACTCGATATGACCAACGAAAAGACCATGTCATTAACAAAGAATAAAGATCATTCAAGAGCTAAATCCCCGTGAGTGATTCTACCACCTCACAAACATATATAATCGTTCCAGTCGACCGCCTTGTTTTACTGGGAACTGGCGATTCCAGAACTCCTCGTGATGTTGGTACCACCTGGCTCGAAACTACTACGACGAGAACCATATTGACAAGTCTTATACGTGGACAATCACGTTGAATGTGACCAAATTGCTGACATCTATAATAGCGAATTTGCTGCCTACAGATAGTGGCCGCGCTGAGAGCCATTGGTTCCGTGTTTCCAGTAATATCAGTCACTGCTTCCATCGGATTGACCGATAGACCGCGTGCTTCACTTTGACACTACTCGTCATGTATTGCAATCTTTATTCCATCTTCTAGAGTCATCGGAGTGGCGGAAGAATGTAGTCTTCGAAGGAATATAAGTGAGCCCCTCCATTGACATAGTGACCATCACTGCATCTGGCAGTGGTTTGCTTGCTGTAATGGCACGAAGCCCACGTAGCTTCTGTGCATAGTCGTTCAATGTACTGTTGCCTTGATGGCAGACAAAAACTTCGACCGGTGTTGAAATGCCACATTAGGCGGAAGGAACATGGAGATTATGGACCTCTCTTAATTTTGCCGTGTGATAGAGTGGCCGGGGCGAATGATGTCCGTGTAATCGTCCGACCATTTACAAGGCCATCCGAATGCGACATGGACAACTGTCGAGGTCTGCGTCAACGAACGTACAGATGCTGGGCTCTGCCGTCGAAACGGGGGCGATGCCGAGATCTACTTACGTAACTCAGACCTCTATTTTTTTCTATTTGCACTAAATAGATCTGTCCTGACAAATACTTAATATTCATGTTTTACTATCATTGATAATAAAATGAGCTGAGTACTTATATATAAACATTAATAATATCTAGTTCACAAAGTGATCTATTGTAACACGCAGTCAGTGTATTACATCGTGCTAATTTCACCGCGAAAAAAAAGAAAGAGATTTAGGCATGACCAGCAGCGCAAGATGCAGAAAACTTACGATCCTAAGGTTTGTAGCGACTACTGTAAAATGCCAATTATCTATGTTACGTTAGAATTTAGGCCATATCGATGGTGATCTTAAAATCATTTGGGGTACCCACGTTGTTTGCCAGTCCAATAAAATTGGCTAAAGATATTGTGGATTCAAAACCACACTAATCATGTGGTCTAGTCCATAATTTCTCATATAAAGTCTTTCTACATAAACACTCCACTAAGCGTAGCGCAAATACTTTTATTTCCTTGGCTTGAAGGCATGGCTACAGCTTCGTCTCAAGGCCCAAAATGTGACAGTTTTACTGTGTTGCGGGTCTGTATAAGAAGGCACGATCTTTTCTCACAACAACTTGGCACGAATCGCCATGGCGGTGGAAAGCACTGTACATGGTAGTGCGGCTGATGGTGGGTGTAGGCATCGAGCCGCTCAGCTAGGTATAGACTGTTGATGCCAATACCAACGACCTCAAGAATGCATTAGATTAACCAGGGACTTATCTAAAAACAATACATTCTAATTCTTGCGCCTGCGCCGTAAGAAACCTAAGTTTTAGTCTGCAATTCCTAGCCAGCTACTATTTTAATTATTAATGTATGAATTATATTGTGTTTTTTGCATGTATTCGAAATAGTGAAACATCAAATTGATGATAACGAACAAAATTCGGATCTGATAGCAGTGACGGCGTTAGATTTAAAAACTTAATGACTAAGAGCTGTTGCAAATCTGCAGACTAGAATGGATAAGCACTACTCAGCATATAACGAAACCACTTGTCTTGAATTGGAGTCTCCATACGCCAATCAGGGTAATGAAAAGAGGATAGCGC
The DNA here is from genome assembly GCF_900000015.1 of Plasmopara halstedii. Lineage (NCBI taxonomy): Eukaryota > Oomycota > Peronosporomycetes > Peronosporales > Peronosporaceae > Plasmopara > Plasmopara halstedii. The sequence continues at coordinate 1,739,661 of NW_020187575.1, read as the reverse complement.
TGCTCGAGCCTCATCTGTAAGCTGCTCCCAAGTAATGAGAGGCTGCAGATCACCGACTTTATCAGTAAGCTTGAGTCCAGTCTTATCCAACCAATAATTTTGGTATAACTTGACCTTCAAAGTCCTCCTGTCAAGAAGATACTTGGACTTTACTGGTAAGTATTTTTTGATTCTGTTGTCGGTGCCAGACGTTGATGCAGCGAGAATAGTCGAGACATTAGGATCCGGGCTGTTTGTCCAGACAACGACAAAGGTCCAAAAATGACGATGGCCGTCAACCAACCAGGAAGAATGGTCCAGAGCTCTCGGAAGGTACCACGCGTACATGATGGCCCACATGCCTCGGTACCAATCGGATCGCGAGTATATCTGGGAACCGTAGGGAGATCCATTACATTTAGTTGGTGCGAAGACTTCCCAGGGAAGTCCGTAACTTAGTGATCCATTCGCCTGCACTGCAGGATATGGATAACAATCGCTCACTACGTAAAGTCGCGGTTGATACTTGATGGCAGATTTTTGAGAATCCGTCGTTGGTGTAGGCTGTTTAAATGGCTGCACTGCGTTGAAATGTAGGAAGTTGTAATGGTAGGGACTAGCTCCTCGCGTTGCTGGGTTTCAGTGACATTAGCATCAGCCCATTCAGCATTGCCATGGGACGTAGCGAGGATGGCAATTACTCCGAGAAACACGGCACGAGGACTCATCAATATGGTAAGAGAAGAAGTGAGAAGTAGGAAAGCAGCTCATTTTCGTACTTCGGCGAGTTGGAACCAGGCTGGGAAGGATTCTGATACCTGATCTTTTGGATTGCGCTTCTACCCACAAACTCTATTACAATCGCATAGTTCGGCATCCATAAGGAGTTGCGCACCTAATTCTGATCAATCAAAGACAATGTGCTGTCTTTAGAACTGACGAACACATCATTTTGCACAGCATCAAGGATGAAATGCTCGTGCAAGAAAAACAGGTGGCGGTAACGACGCTGCCATATGATTTGCCAATGTCCATCGAGCCGGATCCGCGAGAAGGTGTCATGTTGATAGGAACATCATAGAGCAGTTTGATTTATTAAATGTAATGCATCCAATGACTGAGAAGTGCGAAAGTGTTATAAGCTTGATTTGAGTATTACAATTGCAAATACCACTTGATGAAAAACGCCCTAGAATCATGTTTTAAATTGGACGTTGAAGTGATGACGCCTGAGTAGAAGAACTCACTCTACTTTCATTCCGCATTTTCCTTTCCTGCTCTTGCTTCGCCTGTAAATTGTGGGCATGATTGCCTAAGATTATTCATCAGGTCAACCTCTTATCTAGAATGCTGATCTAAATTTCATCCATATCGAACTCATTGAAGATCTTGAACTTTCACGCAAAACTCCCCATGAGTCAATAGTGGGTTACATTTTCCAAAATTAGGTTTTGGGTGCATATTCTGAGTCTTTTCTTCAAATTTGCGCCGGCGTTTGAGGATATAGTTTCTTTAATAATATGAATACACCAACTTACTACGGCAATATGGCTGCGCTTTTAAGCACACAAATTGTCATTGTCTCGACAGCCTTCTCTAAAGATTTTTTAGAAAACCTACACTAGCTTTTTGAGCTCTGATAATAATGTCATTAAGTAACTTTTATGCTGATGTTTCACGACTGGTACAAGATGCTGGCATATCGTGAAGAAAAGAGCCTTACACTTCATGTGGGTTCATTATAATTAGTCGATAAAGGATATATTTTATATAATCTAAGTTAGAATTGAAATCGCTATATTTTCCTCTTAAATTTCAAGGAAAAGGAGATTATGAGGCTCACATTCCACGCTTGGGTGAATCAAAACATTTCATACTCCGCCAACTGACTACATCGTGCTCAAAGTTTTCTCTGCGCGAGGTGCCGTCGCAAAATCGATTCATCTATGGCAACGTCGACGAAAGGAAGTTGTAATTTACCTATTTCCTCAGTTGTAGTGAATATCTCTCTATCTTGTCCGATACCGCACGTGGGTAATTTATCCAAACCAACCATCCGAAAGTTGTGGCAAGAACTGTAACGTGGTTACAGGTACCCTGATATGAAGGGGTGGGTTACACAAGATGGTGTGACCACACAATGGTGTGGCTACATTTCAACAAAAAGTCACTACGTGACTAGTTATGCATTTTAATTAGGTTTTACTATTTAATCAGAAAAACCATATAGGCGGCTATGCCGCAAATGATACAGATAAAATACGTTTGGATTTCGAACGGAAGAGTTTATTTGCCTTAGGTTAGTGATTTGGGTATACATGGAGGTAAAAAATTGCGATCCGCTACACTCTAAATGTAGAACGAAGGGCTAAGCTTCATCTAAACGGAAGAACTATGGCAGTCCCGCTGGACTTGGTAGCACTTGTAGTCCTGAGTCATTACGACATTAACGGGGTTACACGTACCATTAGATAAAAGTGCGGTACGCACAAGATAGTGTGCCGTACATATGTGTGGACTACAAAAGTTGGTGTAATCACACAGTGGTGTGGCTACACCGTTACAAGAAGCCAATATATTGCCAGTAGTGATGCATATTAATTAGGTTTTACTTTATTAATTATGAGAACCTAAGGATTTAGATATTGTAGGCTCTGCCGCAACAAAAACAATTGAATACTATTTCAATTTTGAACGGAAGAGCTTCTTTACAATTGTTAAGGTTATAAGTACTCTTGGATGTAGCGACTTGCGATCCGCTACTCGATGCGGTCGCAGTGACCGTCTTAATATCGAGCCTTCGCACTGGCGTGGCCAAAATCTTTCGTGCGCATCTGTCTTATTTTAAAAAAGCTGGAACGTGGTATTAAATGCCGATTTCAGCTTCAAGTCGGTACAAATTGGTTGGAATGCAAAACCTCAGAGCTCGTCGAGCGGACTTGAGCCAATGGATCTCAGCTATGCTGAGAAAGAGGAGGGAGAGTTCCGAGCTGCCGGGCAGCGACGGTGTTTTGTCTATGGAGACACCTGTCACCATCGGGTTGGTTTCCCATTGCGTAAGACGCGTATAGGTTCGTCGAGCCGACGTCCCGCTTCTTACCAGTTTGGTTTGTCGTGGGGAAACGAGAAAACCCAATAGGCAAGGGGCCGCTACTGGGAAAGAATTGAGTTATGTTGTGCCTCAAAGTGAAAGATGGCAGCAGGGCCCAGCCCCGAAAAGCTCCGTGTTCATGAACACGGAACGTGTGTGCAAGCCGGCTTGCTGGCCGTAGCAGCGGTTGTGATGGGCCTCGATAAGCCGTGGAAGATCCTTATCGAATCCTTGGCGTCGGACAATTATGCTCGACGCTACGCTATCGAAGGAAGTCAGCTGTATGATGAGGCGCTGGAAGCGCAGTTGTGACACCGTCACTTTTCAATCACGACGGGACTTGTGTCACTGTGCTGAGGGTCCCTGTGGTTCTCGGTATCAAGTTCCTTTACTTTAGTCTTAGATCTAGATGCAAGGTATGACCTTATCCTTGGTATGGCATTGCTGGAACACCATGAGCCATGGCTTGATTGGAGGTCGAAGACCTGGGGCGCTACGCGCACGTATTCTGTTGGAGCTTTTGGTGAGTCATAAACTCACCTCTGTGAGGAAGGAGAAACGCTATTAGCGCAGGCCTTGGACCGCAATGATCAATGTGCTGGATGCTGGAGTATATTACCGAAGGGGAATTGGACAAGAGTCCTGAGCATGGCTCGCGGGCTGAATGCGGAGTGGCACGTAACCCAATGAGCGCTGCTCAAGTATTGGAGCAGTCGCTGCATGCCAAGAATGGCAGGACGACTAGGGCCGAGGCATCGAGGGCAAGGCTTCAGTGATGCTCGTGGAGTGGCACGTGACCCACTGAGCACTGCTCACGTTACGAAATAGTTGCTGCATACCAAGAGTGGCAATGTTGGACGATATCCGAGGCACAAGGGCTAGGTTCTTCAGATGCGCGTTGAGTGGCACGTCATCCACTGAGCAATGCTCACCTTTTGAAGCAGTTGCTGCATTTCAAGAGTGGCATGGTCAGATGAGGTACAAGGCATTCTGCGCAAGGCCCTTCTCATGCGCGTGCAGTGGCAAGCTACTCACTGGACGAAGACTGCGGAGCTAGCAGCTCTTCGGTGGATGTTGTGAATACCATCAAGGCCCCGATGAAGCAAGGAGTGGGATACTGGACGGCGACGAGTGCGTGCTTTCACTGACCCAATGAGACGTAAAACCTCTATAGAGAGGAGACGGCGAAGCTGTGTGATATCTGCAAGACGCAGGGCGAAGACCATCTACCATAGACGATAGCGCACAGCTATATACCTTTGTCAACGGTATGATGGGGAAGGAAGACGGCGACGCCACCTTCAAGGCTATTCCCGCGGTAGATGCTCTTCTTTAGCTGGACGAGATGTCATTCAAAAAGCCTTGAAGGCAGGCAATTTAGCCGAGGTGGTCATTATACGACCACACAAGGTGATTAACTCGTCGCCGCTTTTGAAAGTAGCGGTCCTGAAGAAAACTAAGAGGTTGCTTTATGCACGAAGTGGATCGTCGATCCTGAAGGGTCTCTCCGATCGTAATTATTTTACCGAAAGAATTTCAAGGCGTCATCTCGAAAGACCCGCCGTCAGTCTTATATCCGGACCGAAGTGTGCGTCATGAGAGATTGACCTGGTTCTGGGAACCAAATACTGCGTAACACGCCAATTACCCCTACCCAAAGAGCTCGTTAACGCCTTTTTCCGTGCGAAGCACGATGCAGGAATGGTGCGTGAGAGCAAGTCTCTCCATCCAACGCCGACGTTTTGTGGCTGGAAGCCGAACGGCAAGTAGCGTATCGTTCACTCTTAGTATAAGCTAAACGCTGCCACCATTCAGGCACAGACACCGATTCCAAGGAAAGATTTTTCCAGAACACTATGGTTGGCTGTACAAAGTACAGTGCACTCGACTTGGCCGATAATAATTACCAATTGCTCATGAGAGTGAAAGATATTCCGTTGACAACGGTGAGTACTCCGAGCGGTATGCTCTAGAAGTGGCTGGAGATGCCGCAAGGGCTGTCATATGCACCAGCAACATTTAATCGTCTTGTGACGCAATTGTTCAGGCCCCACCGGGCGTATGCACAGACATACTTGATGACATCTTCGTCCACAGTCGTGCAGCCCACGGGAGGACGGGTGAAGGAAGCCGCATTGTCCATTTGAGAGCGATGGTCGAGTGCATACGCACGAATAAGCTGTATGCCAATGCAGATTAGTGCATATTTGGCGCTGAGGAATTCTTTTTTTTAGGGTGCTTCATCGGGAAGCATGGTTTTCGAGCGGATCCCGCTAAGGTTAAGGTCATTGTGGACTGGTCGGTTTCAAAGAAACAAATGGACTTGTGCAAGTGGCTTCGGCTCACCAACTACTTGCACAACTATTGCGCAAATTATACAGAAATGACACGGCCATTGTCGAATCTTCTTAAGAAGGATACAGAATGGTGTTGAGACACCGAGCATCGAGAGGCTTTTGACGAGGACAGAGACAGCCTCCTTCAAGCACCAAAACAGGCGTTGCCAGACCCCGATAGTTCTTTCATTGTCGTCTGTGGCGCTTCGGACTTTGCCATCGGCTGTGCACTGCTGCGAGCAGACGCCGAGGACCGAGGTCAAGTGATCGCGTTCGAATCTCACCTTTTCGAGGCTGCGGAGAAGAACTACCCAGTACTCGACAAGGAATTACTTGCGATGAAGTATGCACTTGTCAAGTTGAGGGTGTACCTGCTCGGATCCAAACCATTTGTGATCTACACAGATCATGCGTCACTACGCACAGCGATTCAGTCGCCTCACCTCTTGCAGAGAATGGCCAGATGGCTCTTCTTCTTCGCAGAACATAACTTCGAAAGTAAAAAGAAGCCAGGAAAACAGAATACTCTGGCTGGTGCACTGTCACGCAGACCAGATTTGAGCTTGCTCATGTCACGACGGTGACGTCGTCAGCAACAGATTTGATCCGCACCGCATACGCGGGTAATGATATGTGCGTAGCGCTGCTAGGGGTTTTCGGGAGCAAGAAATTTGGAAACTCGGACAAGAAATTGTCTGCATGTTTGCGCGCACGGTTACATCGATATTCGTTATATGACGGGTTGCTGTATTATAGCACCGATTCAGCGAATACGCCACGAGTTGTGGTTCCTCACGATGAGGATTTGAAATACTGTATCCTCTATGAGGCCCACGACAGGTCATCTCGGTCGTGAGAAGGCCTACAGCTCTGTGAGCTGCTACTCTTGACTGCCTAAGCTGCACCAATGGACGAGCGCGTATGTGCGCACGTGTGAAACGTGTCAAAGTGTGAAGCCCTCTCCGAATGCGGTGGCGCCACGAATTAGTTTGCCGGTACCCTCCGTGCATGAGTAAGGACTTTGCCTTCGGCCTGCCGAAGGACTTGGCGGGCAACACGATTGTTGTGGTCTTCGTCGACCGTTTGAGCAAGATGGCTCGTCTAGCGGCGGTGCCGGACACCATCCAAGGTGTCGTTACAGCGAAGCTGTTCGTGCATCGTGCCTTTTGACAACATGGACTCCCGAAGTCAAATGTTTCTGAGAGACTCAATCATCACTAGGAATTTTGGTTGACAATCTTCGAGGTGCTGGGCGAAAAGTTGACTATATCTGCAGCGGACCATTCCGCAGGCCGATGATCAAACTGAGCGCATGATTATCATCGTTGAAGACGTTCCAGCGTCTGTGCTCAGACACCGAGGCACTGGAGCGCCATGCTGCTACTTGTAGATATTGCTCTAAACAATGCAGTACATGCGTCTACCAGCTATACGCCGCTCTACGTGAACGGGCTTGTTCGTCCTCGCGTCCCACTGATGCCGCCATCTCATAGCTCAGGGCTTGGTGGGGAAAGAATAGCCGAGCGGCTAGCTGATGTCAGCCCCCTCACTGATCGGAAATAAGTCGATGCCTTCCTGTCCAGCAAACTGAGTGTCCTACGACAATTTCGCGATACGATGGCTGAAAGCCAAGACATGCAGAAAGAATATGCTGACGGAAGAAGCAAAGCAAATGTGGAAAACATTAAGGTCGAAGACCTGCTTTTATTAAATGCGTAAAATCTTCCTAAACTTGCAGTCTTTAAGACGAAGCTCCGTCCACGGGTTATAAGATATATTAAGGTCGTGGCCAGCGGAACCTTGCGTATACGCTGAATCTTTTAAAATGAATGCGCACCCAATCAGTGTTTTATGTGGGATTGCTAAAGCCGCATCGGGATCCAGCGCAAGTAAACGCGGAATCGTTGGCGCCGGAGCGGAGCACACAGGTACTCGACCACCTAGAAGCTGAACCAGCAACTAGTTCTGAGCACAGAAGCCAGAAATCTCCGTCTCAGACGGCGTCAGGCGCTCCACCGTCGCACGAAGTGACGCATTCGTCTGCTCGACGACAAGGAGCCGCTCCGACATAGCGCGTTAATCCTCAAAGTGAGGCACTCGGTGCACAAAGTGCTTCAAGTTCTCAAGGTCTTCTTCACAGCAGTATGCAAGCTCAGCATGATCCTTAGCAAAGTACCGATTGCGACGGGCCTTGTCCTCAAGAGCTCGAAGAGCATCACGAGTCAGCGGACGGCGATCGACTCGACGAAAACGGTGGTTTTCCACTATCATGTGAAACGTTCTTGTGGGTCGACGTCATTGACAGATTCAAACCAGTATCTTGTGAAGTGGCGGGGATCTTCAGCCTCCGAAGGCTCGTAGAAGTTAGACGTTCCACTTCAGCAAGACTGTCCAAACGTCGTGGACGCTTATGAACAGAGGGATCAAGACGCTCCGCACTTCTCGACAGTAGCCAGGAAAGCCGAAGGACCATGAGCTGAGATCAAGCTATGGCCCTGAGCTGCTGTGGTTGCAGACTCGGCCGTGTGAGAAACCACAGAGATCGCGATAGCGTGATTGTTAGATCCATACGTCGCAGGGTGACAATACGAAGGAAACTGGCGTCGCGCCTTGAGTTTGGCAAACTTGAAGTGAAGATGGCGTTCGACGCGCACGTCCACTTCCTTGTGGCTCCTCGGTAAGTTAAACAGCGAGAAGTATCGGGTGCCGCTGCACCCATCACTCAAAGAGCTCATTTTCATCTGCAGCGGCTTTGCCAAGGGCTAGCACCACAGGAGTCGTCTGCATTGCGGGTACAGAAGCGCCCCCTCTTTGAGTGCAAAATCGAGCGCGGTACCTATTTATTGAAATTTCTTGAGGTACCAAAAAGCGAGCTCAAGAGCTTTTTACTGATTAAACTCGGCTTGTGTAGTGGCTGGGAGCCCGACATCGTAGACGCCCAACGATTGGTTGATCGCGTCCTTTGCTTCAGTAGCGGAATCCGTCGAGCAGAAGCCATATTCTACACCAGGTTCTTGGACTGATCGAGGATGCGCGCGCATTGCCGCCCTGTGAGCAGCCTTTAACTGCTGCATCTGTGCCTCGTCGAGGTAATTGGCAATACTCGATCTTTGTTGCGTATTTCAAGTAGCTCAAGCTCACGTGAAGTGGAAACGCTTAAAAGAAAGCTGAAAAATTCAACGCGTCGCTCAATTTCGATCATAATGTGCGTGAATGAATGTTTAGCTCAAACAATCGGCTTCGAGCGAAGAATATATCTTAAAAGTTTCAGGATTGCATTCACAAGCAGGTCTGTAGATTCCACGTATGGAGCAGATTTTTTTCAGCGGGGCTGCCGAAGCTTTGCGCATGAGAAAGCGTCTTTAGGTTACCGACCTTTCGTTTTATACAAGAACCAAATACTAGTGCAGCGGATTGCAATGCGCTGCCTCTTAAAGTCTTAACCAAGGCAAACAAACACTTCTGTTCAAAATCGTAACTGACTTTTATTGATATTTTATCCTCATGTTAAAAGTTCAGATTTTCCTAAATATATAGTAGAATCTATGTACATCCATAACAACTGGCTACCTCGCCCCTTCCCGTATCTTGTTTGGGTGTGTGGTTAAATTATGCCCATCTCGTGTGACACGCACACACCCCTGTTATCAGGGTTCGTGTAATCCCGTTACAGTTTTTATATCCAACTTGTTTGCTTACTGAGACATCTTCCACGATAAAATCAAAAATCGACAGACTCTGGATGACACGATTGCCGTAGCCGTAATCTTTGGGTTTGTACATCACTCGTGCACTCGACCGTGCGCTTTGCAATCCTCTGATGGCGCGAAGACTAACGTTTATTTAATGTAACGGATTTTTACGAATAGTGATCGGTCTTTTAATTATTAGTAGCCTCAAGAAATCGATCACTTTTGACAGGAGGTCTACAATATGTAGAGGGCTACTAATTCTCGACGACATCAACGTCATCTAAGGTTTGGTCTAGTTCGTCTACATTGAAAGGATCATCCTCTCTTTCACTATCGGCATTGCTCCACCTTTGCTGAAATTTCCACCCGTATACATCATGGTTCCAAATGAACCACTGTGACGGGCTTTTGCGAAATCCTGTAGCTTCAATGGAATTCAAGACCACTGATGTTGGTGTTTCTCGCCACGCCGTACGTACCCAACTGCACACAGTGTCAACGGAAGGAGGGCGGGGATTGCCGCATGGGGTGTATTCAACGGCCGCTGGATGCTTCCATTGGTCGATTAAACCCGATAAATTGGCCTTGAAAGCCTTGTAAATACCAATGTCACCAGCTTGGAGGTAGGGTGTTAAGCCTCCCGGCACAACGCACGTG
>NW_020187575.1:1729814-1729896 GCF_900000015.1 Plasmopara halstedii | reverse complement strand
CGTTCCTCACGTTGCCAGGAGCTAAGATATCAAGACACATACGCTTGTGACGCTTCCGAACGTGCTAAAGCGGTCCTGATTG
>NW_020187575.1:1714681-1729804 GCF_900000015.1 Plasmopara halstedii | reverse complement strand
GGGAGCTGCGCTCCCCGCCATACGGAACGAGAACGGAGTGCGTATTTGGTGTAGAAGATATGCAGAACGACAGGAATGTCCCTTCCTCCTCAGTGAACGGCTCTATCCTTTGTCCATTGGTTAAGCTGGAGGCATCAGTCCAGGTCTTGGAGAGTCAATACGACCGCTCTCAGCGTAGAATACCTCAGCCTTCTTCTCGCTGAAATTACCTTGTAGGTCGATAACCGCACCCGTGTCATTCTAAAAGTTGCGCTGAACCCTCTAATGGTATGTAAGGAAAAGGAATCTCGATGCGAATGGATACTAGTCTCGTTGAGCTTGAATCAATAATCAATGCCTTAAAAGTATGGGTGAAAGCCAGTGTGATCCACATGTCGGTTAGAATTCCATTAATCCTCGTGGTATCTTGTCAGTTGAGAGACGCTAGGTACCGCTCCTAAAGTGGAGCGTATGACTCATTCTCTGTGAAGCTATTTCTGTGCATAGTGCACGGCTACCTCTTTGCACATTAGCCATCCTTAAAAAATTCTCATGACTGGATAATATTGATAAGAATCTATCAGATTATGATAGTCCGCTCCGCAGAGGTGCTGTCAATTACTTCTCTCTCGCTTACAGAAGTTTACGTAAAATAAAACTGATAAAAGCCTGTAGTTTTTTATTATGTCGATCCCATTAACACAATTATAATAACAATCTTTGGAGCTGTCATATAATATGCACGTCAGGTATCTACCAATCATCTTGTTGGGAATTGTGTGCGCCATTGAAACGGCGGTTCAATATTCGAGCCATGATGCTGGGCGTGAAGGAAAGTGTGAGCGGCAAGCTGTACCGGTTGACAGCAGATGGTGCAGAGGAACGTGTGTGCGGTGGCAAGGGTGCTGTCTACTTGAGCGGGCCTAAGGTTGCGCTACGCTGCTGCGGTAAGACGAGCATTGTAGCTACACGTCAAGCAAAGCAGAGCGTCTTACGTCAAGGCGATGTGCTGCTGCTTGGGCTGCGCGACACCTTTTACGCAAACGGAACACTGACTAAGTATGAAGTAGTGGATGCAAATGCAGCACCATCCAAGCTGGCACTGCACGTGCTACCCACGCGTGTGCCGAGCATTACCATGAGTTCAGCGGCCTCCAATATTGTGAAACCCAAAGCGAAGCGTGCTGCAAACCCAAAACACGTTTCGTCGTATTTTTACGGGATGAATGACTATCGTAGTCGAAAGTTCAACGAAAAGAAGGACCATGTCGACGAAGTAATAGCCTTAGCAGAAGACGCTGACGAAGAAGAGGATGAAATAGTGCCATCTACGAGACGACGTTCAAATCGTACTAGAGCAATTGTTGAGTCTGACGATGAGACAGAGACGAGCAGGTTCACGGCGCAAGAGTCATCGGGATGGGCGCCTCAGGATCAAAAAGTATATGAAAAGGATTCAGGACACTCGACGTCTGCTGCAACCGATTGGATGGCCGCTTTTGGACGTTATGGTGTTAAGAAATGCAAGTCAGATTCTAGTGGAACATTGTCAGATGGATGGAAACGGAGGCGAACGGATGGAAAACATACAACGAAATCCAGCACGTGCAGGATGCCCCTGTACCAAGATATCAATGAAGAGCTTGACGAATTGGACGAGGATGAGCATTTCTCGCGTTCTCATGATGAAGTTGGGCAACTCTTAGAAGAATGTGAAAGAATTGCACGGAAATTGCGGTTGTCAGTGAAGGCTTGGTCGGGCAATTCGATAAAATCGACAAATTCCAGTCCATCGACGTCTCCTGGAGATGCAACGGACGAAGAGGAGGCTTTTCACATGTCGTTGGCGTCAATTAAAGGATCAGACCGTCGTGTCGTTTCTCAAACAGATATTCCCAACATCTCAAAATCTCTCAAGTTAAAGCCCTATCAAGTCGTTGGTGTCAACTGGTTATTGTTGCTTTACGAAAACAAAGTTTCCGGTGTATTGGCCGATGAAATGGGACTGGGTAAAACTGTGCAAACGATTGCGTTTTTATTGCTGCTCAAGTCAATGAAGACGAGCAACGTAGGACCCCATTTGATTGTAGTACCAGCAAGTGTGCTTAATAATTGGAACCGAGAGTTTGCGTGGATTGCACCGACTCTGCGTATTGTCACATATCATTGCGTAAAGACTAATCGGCGTGAACTAGAAACCACGATCAAGAGCGACGATTTTGACGTCATGTTGACAACGTACTCGTACTTTGAGCGTGACTCCTGTCAGGAGGAGCGTGCCTTCCTTCGGAGCTTTAACTTCGAATACATAATCCTCGACGAAGGTCACAGTATCAAAAACTCGAATACGTCCCGATTTAAGCGAATGACAGCATTGCGGACGCGTACCCGATTGTTGTTAAGCGGGACACCAATCCAAAATAAGCTAAATGAGTTGCTGACCATGCTGAGTTTCCTCATGCCACGCATGTTTGACCACGGCTCAGATGAACTCTTGACATTTTTTGATGGAAGCGAAGAGAAGAAATGTGAAAAGGTGCGAAAGATCTTGGCTCCATTTATTCTCCGACGAGAGAAAAAATATGTCTTAAGTCAGCTCGTGCCAAAGACGGTGGCCGTCAAGCTCATTAAGGTTGGAGACGAGCAACGAAAGGCGTATACCAACTTACTGGATGCTGTGGTCAAGCGTCACGAGGCTCGTGCTGCTTTCAAAGCGGCAGCAATAGAGCAAAAGAAGAACAAAAGTAAGGACAACAGAGCAATTCGTCAACTTCGTGACTTGACGAACTCGTATGTTGCGAAAGCTAACAAGGAGCAGAGTACTATATCCATTTTTACGCAATTGAGGAAAGCTGCAAATCACCCTGTATTGCTGCGTCAACATTTTGTGTCAGACAATGTGCTGGATACTATGAGTCGTTGTCTGCATCAAGCTCAAGCATTTGGCAATCAATGCTCGATGGATCGAGTCCGACAAGAGCTCGAGTCCTACAGTGATTTCGAGCTGCACGACTTGTGCGTACAGTATGCAGCAATCGATGACCTGCGCCGGCTCCAATTACCGATGGAGACTCTACTTGCGTCAGCGAAGTTTGACTTTTTGCGATCATTGCTTCCGCAGCTTCATAAAAATGATCATCGTGTCCTGATTTTCTCGCAGTGGACAAAACTTCTTGACTTACTGGAGATATTGATGGGGCACATGAAATACCGGTATCTGCGATTGGATGGATCTACTAACATTCAGGAACGGCAAGGACTCATTGATACGTTCAATAGAGACAAGGACATCTTTGTCTTTTTGCTATCTACTCGCGCTGGCGGTCTCGGTATAAATTTGACATCGGCAGATACAGTCATATTGCACGATTTGGACTTCAATCCAACTTCTGATGAGCAGGCATGTGATCGATGTCACCGAATTGGCCAAACCAAACCTGTGTCCATCTACAAGCTGGTGTCAGAGGGCACAGTTGACGAAGATATTTACAAACTCGGCGCATCCAAGACAGAATTGAATCACAAGATATTGGACAAGCTTAACGCGAACACTGGTGGTAAAAAGAAGACCAAGAATTTGGACACATTAACTGTCGAAATGTTGTTGGCGTCAGTCATTTCTGACTATAAGAGCGCACAGTTAGAAGCGAACCATGAGTGAATTTAATAAATAAATTAATTGTCGCTAATAGGTGCGTAGCGGCGATTTGAAAATACACTTGGATGAATTTACACGCATTGGATTCTGCAAAAATTATTGTTGAGTCAATCTTGGATTGTTACATCAAAACTGTTTGAAAAAAGAATCAGTACAAAGTATCAAGGTGTTATGGATTAACTTACCGAGCAACTAACCTATTCCGGCCGAAAATTTTTCGTGTCAGGAACAAACTGAAAACGAGAAATGTTAGTTCTTTATCAGGTATGATAGAGTTATTAATACGTACAATGCTGTTGCTCTCGCGGCGAGCCATTTCGTCTTCAGATTCCTCGGTTAATGGCGAAAAATGTTGGTAGCTCATATGAGATCGAGGCATATCATCACTGAACGTGTCATCGTACTCATAATCATCTTCGTCTTCGTCTTCCAAATCATTAATTGATCCCAATCGATGACTTAACAACTCGGTTGTCTGCCGTATATGTTCAACCATGGCTAAGATGTCAGCTAGGGTTGCTGGACCCGAATCCTGTGGTGAATCTGTACGTCCATAATCAAGAGTTCGGCGATGACCAGTTGTTTCGTTAAAACTTGACCCTCTTCGTGAAGGTCCCGAATTTGCGCGATGCATCGTTAGTATTGACCGCTTGTAGGACGAAGTGTGGGTGCTCAAAGATTTAATTAGACCAGAAATCTGCGCAAAATCACGAGTGCTATCTCCACCGTATGATGACTCCAAAGGCAATTTGACTTGTAAGTCTTCATGTTTAAGAGGACGTATCCGACTTTGTCTAGAATTTACAACACGAGACAGGCGGTGCACAGGCTTAGACGCACGATCAGCAATATCTTTGAGTTTGTCCCCAAGTTTCTTGGCGCGATAAATAGTACGTAATGATAACGACATTCTCCTCTGCTTGAGTGATTTTTCCACGACCAAAGTAAGTTGAGTATGCGCCTTTGCTTTTTCGATCGGAGATTGTATGTTCATGTTATCAAGTTGTCGTTTAATCACTGTTCGCTTCATGCGTTCTCCAAACTCAGGATACTCTGCCGCGATTTCGTCAAATGCATGTTTGCTTAATACATTTAGATCGCAAATATTGACAGCTCGCACAGTATTGGTTCGACGCACGTCAATCACAAGTGCTGTTTCTCCAAAAAAGTTTCCGTCACGCAGATATATTCGTTTTTCTGAGTTTTCGGGATCTGGAATCAAAATTTCCACGAGCCCCTTGCGAACAATGAACATTTCTTTTCCAATATCATCACAGTAAATGATCGTATCACCTGGCAGATAAACTGCAGTTTCCAAAGCAAGACACACTTTGCCCAAAAATCGTGAATCAGATCCAGCAAAAAATGGCACGGTCTTTAGCAAGTCTTTGTACAGGTGCAACGCGATAGTCGTTTTAAGCGGTTTTGAAATGCCGGGCTGGTTAAGTAGCATCATGTCTGAATATGCGCGTTGCTATTGAAAGTATAAGAAATATATGAGAATAGGAGACCGATTGAGTTCCAAAACTACTTACATTTATCCACAAATAATCGTAGTTTCTTCGAACACGATGTTGCAGCTCTTCCGGCAGCTCATAATATTTCATCTCAGCTTTAATCATGTCCATCCGATTTCTATATTGAGCTTTTTGCTGGTCCCAACTCATAAGAAGAGCAAGAACATTGCCGAAGAGAAAAGAAGAGAATATAGTTCCAAGCATAAACACGGCGAGGCTCATGTAGTAGAGCTCGATTGTCGCTTCAGTCTCAGGATTCTTTAATTTCGCAATGCTCGCATATTGCGTACTTTCGCCAATTCCCAAAAACATAAGCATGATGATGTGAACACATTGAGTGTATAAAGGTGCAAACTAGAAGTCACCAAAAATGACAAATATCAAATCAACACCTTTGAAGATAAATTTCAGAAAGCAAACCTCGTCTTCAGTGCAAACTACTTCACCGCGAGAATTCGTACACTCATTGAACAAACTAACCCATAAGCAGGCAAAAAGGTGCAACCCCATGGCCAGACCCAGAAAACTGACAATGAGATTGTAATACTTGGCGTACTCGCGAAGATACTTCAGTAATCGACCGATTCGAAGCAGCTTTGGAATTTTCTGTAACTTAACGATTTTCAAAGATTTACCCGACGATTGTACAAACAGCACCAATGGAAAATTGGAGATAAGATCAACTATGAACCATGAGTGCAAGTACTTGTGCGCTACTTTTTTGGGATCCATGACCACCTCACCATTAGACACAATACCCGTTCGTAATGTCATCACCATATCTATTTAGCAAGATAAAAATGATGTGATAATTCTCTGACTTAGTGTCAAATGTAAAGCAATGCCCACCTGTGACGAAATAGACATCAATAAATATGTTCATGCCGTTCAAATGAGTCCAATCGTAAAATTGAAACCCAATAATGAGCGGAATCTTTTGGCATGTAGAAATTCGTGAGCAACTTGTTTGATAAAACCCATCCATTATACGCACCATTACGCAGACATATAGAACCAAACACGCAGTCATTATTTCCCATGCTCTACGCAATTTTGAATTCGGGTGGATCATAAAGCGACTGGTGTTAAGCTTCCGGTCGTGGTAAATGTCGATTGAATGAGCGTTCATCGACTTTGCTAGTACTGCTAACGATCCCACTACCTTCCAGCTGTAAGTCTTGACGGCCTCATCTGTCGAATCAGTCACTTTGATCGTGTTGATCTCTACACCATCGGCTTGTTTTGATTCATCTTGAGTCTCTTCATTCGTTTCTACACCAACTTCATTGCCTTCAGAGTGAGGCAGTCGCTTTTCTGGATGCAAAGATTCCAAGCCACCACTTGATTCCATCGTTGGGGTTGAAAAGGCGACTTGATCAGTTTCTTGTGTAATTACTGGTGACACAAGCTTCGCCAGTAGTGCAGTCTCTTGTTCCGATAAAACTATTGCTTCGTCATTGACCGAAGTTTTTGACATCGTCTCATTCTCTGGTACCACACGACTACAGGGGCATGTTTCGCTGTTCGGACCTTTCATACTAACCATGTTGTACTCACGACAGTGCCCTAGCCTGATGATTAGGTACTTGAACAGACAGCATTTTGTCGTTTTCGCGACCACAAATAGGAATGTGTTTGAAACGAATACTTTTTTAGCAGATACGAGCAGAAAAATTCCTGAAATAATTGTTTGAAAAACAACACCATGAGAAAAAGCCATCCCAACGAATGTAGATTTTCCAGACGCTTATGTGATTTGTTTCCTCTGCGTAGAGCTCGATATGAAGACGTAAGCGGTTTTATATCATTTCTGTTTCCTAGATGTAGAATGAAGAACAGTCTGCTTACTCTCCGTCACGGATATGGAAACACTCAATAAATACCATTCAGAATTTTTTTTCTTTAAATAACAAATTTATATAGTGCTTACTTACTGACAAGGCGCCACTACTCGTACTATAATTTCTTTTCTGTAATAAATGTCAAGTATCTACAGTAAACATTCAAACCACTTGACAGGCATTTTCGCGGAATTAAATAGACCATCTCCATAGTAGAATGTGGTATCGGCGTGATTGAGCTGTGATACGTAAAATTGGTCTTTGAAATGAGTTCCAAATTTTTCAAGTGGAAAACCTCCTGCACAGCTTTGAAACTCGACCATCCCATCGTTTTTTTCGGATTGATGCGGAAGCGCAGCCCCAAGCAACCAATACTTGGGCTGGTAAAGTGAAAAGAGTCCACTGTACGAGTTGCTACAAACAGCTGCGTGAACGCGAGTTCGATAGACTTGTTGAGCTGCCTTATAATCGGCGATCAAGCTCAGAGGTACTGTCTTCCCGCCTTCATACAAGAGTGACTTTGCAGATGCGAGTACAGGACATTGGCCAGTGACGTTTCCGATCATTTCCATCAAAACAGAGTGTTTACCATCACAGCCCTCCAACGCATAGTCCGAACCCATACTTCCTGCCATCGGAGCGCTCAAGGCAATCCACGAACTGCTGTTTGCAAAAGCACACCTTCTATTTGCGATGGCTCCTGCAAACATGAGTCCACCCATGGAATGCGTAATAATAATTGTGTCTGCAATTTCGCTCGATGAACCCGACCCGGTCACATTAGTTGCAAGGTCACACAGAATCTGCTGCTGAGTAATATTATTCCAGCCAGTATTCATCGAGTTCCAGATCATGTACTTAAAGTATGTACAGCATGGAGCATGATCGGTCATGTTACCCCAGTACATGTCGAACGAGTCCTGCAGCTCTTCCTCCTCAAAGTCAATACCAAGACCGTGGATGAAGAGACATGGGCGTGGCTTTGACTTGCACGAGCATTTTGTGTCAGTTATAGCAAGGCTGAAGCCATTTAAAACGCGCATTTCTGTGTCAGGAATCCTATCACCAGTCAGCAACGCAATTGCCATGTCACTTACTGCCGTAGCATTCACAGCAACATCACACTTGAAGTTTAAAGCTTCGACTGGCGGTGTTGGAACAGGAACACGGTCTTTTAAGTATGTGATCACGATTTCCATGTCACTACCGTAAATATGAAGACCTAAGGAGCTAGAGGCACAAATCGCTAGATCGAGGCCATTCAGCTTTGTCATCAACAATGTTCCTGATAAACACTTGATGTTCGCACCATTTAAAGACGCTTTGACAACTGGAACAGCGTCGTTGAGTGCAGCTAGCATATCCATAAATGGAGGTATTGTCCTTGGATTCACACATCTTGGTGTTGCTTGAGTTTGTGATGTTGTTGTCGCATAAACGATTCCGTCAAATAGCATATATCGAGTACGATTCAAGCCATCGCTCACGTCCATGTATCCATCATACTTGACGCTAAGTCCATCCCTCGATACCGTCGGGCTAGCAAACACTATAAACTCGGAGTCATCATGTATTCGCATTGACTTGCGCTTTATCATAAAATGGAGCTTTAACGACGGCCAGTCATTTGTCCGGACGTCATTTTGAATAGACTCAGTGTTTGTCTGAAATTTAAATGCTGTCACCCATGTCGAGAGGATATGTACTACGCAGACGACTGCAATGCACCAAAATAGGTACGCGGACGACTGCATTATTGATGTCCAAACCTAGTAAGCCACTGATTGGCAAATTGTGGACTAGATACATGTATTGTCCAACAGACATAGATACGGAGCTAATATCTGAGTAAGAACGTGACAAAAATGAGATTAAAGACCGACGACAGAATTTTACTTGGTGGAGGATCTGCTAAAGTAGAGAAGGCATAAAGTATGATTTGAAACATACCGTACGCCTCATGGCGTTAAACAACGGATCACAAAACGATCTCAGTAAACGACACAGCAGTTTAAAAATGAATCGAAGATTGGCACGAGAAATGGCGATGGCTCCCGCTCTCATGGCAAGCAAGCGCTCGTGGAAAGGTCGCTAGGAGGATACTAAAGCACACGTCCATCACGACGATGCTAAGAACAAGGTGAGATATACTATGACCTTATTCTACTTTTGATTGTCTTTCACCAACCGAGAGGATTATCGCATCCCTGTAGTACCTCGTTAATGTCCTGATTCTCGCCGGTGAACTTTTTCATATTTTCCATCTGACGCAGAAAGTACTAGAAGCGAGAACCGAACTCAGACGGTAAGGATTCTGGCATTAGGTTTATGTCTTTTTTTAGTACTCTACAGCATTAGTGCATTACAGTCAGAATGGCACTAATATAACAAAAACAAAAAAACAGTTTTGGTGTAACATACCACAAAGCGGCAAGGAAAATTATCAATTGTGTTGCTTACGTCCTGCGCGTTGCAGCCCCGGTATTTCTACGACCAAGAGGACGCAGCAATTTACTGGTGCAGCAGAAGGCAGCGACTGCTAGAGTGCGTCCAGCAAGTTGCGAAGTGTGACCTGTCAAAGTGCCAAAAGACGCACCAAATATAAGCAGCAGGCGCTGAATGGATTCTTAGGCACTAAATTGCTGTTTGCTACCAATCAGCCAAAAGGCTACTCAGTGATTGAGTTGGTGCTATAATTTAAGTGACCTACGCCCATTATGCACTAGAAAGATGAAAGTAGTGTTTCGCTCACAAGCAAATAACTTCATGGAGGGATATTTAGAAGAACTAGCTTCAGCTTCATGTATCAAAAGTCGAGTATCACATACGAAACTCGTCAGTAAGTCGCAACAGAGTTTTTGAAATCTTGCATCACAAATACACTTTACTGTCGATTTAGCTCCTGGCTAGTGTGCCATGAGCTCATGATGATCTTCACGAACGAAGACGCCCGGTATTCAATCTAAGCGATTCCAAACCGACATCTGTTATTGTGAATATCGAGAAGAAAAGACAGTAAATTGATCGCGGCATTTGCGCGGCCACCTGAATAGAGCATTACGTAGACGAGAGACTTAGGGCTCAACTCATGGATGATTCGAGAACCTCGAGGCAAAACAACTTCGAAACGTAGTGTCAATAAAATAAACCCTTCGTAAAATAATACCGCGACTATTAAATATGAGAAGAATTAGTGAGGTATAACGGGATACGAACTGAGCGACTGTGTGCGTACACCTTACACTTCCGTACGATTATTCGACGTTGACATTCAGACGACCAAGATATTGGTGCTTGAAGAAAAAACTTCGTAAGGGAGAGGTCCGTGGTTTATAGGCTATCAGCCTCACGTCAGCGATAAAAATAATTTTTATCGGGTTCATAAAGCCTACAGGTGTACTTTTAGCTCAGGATTCTAATTTCTCGATACGTTGTCACTCTTAAAAATAGCAGCGCAAATCAAGAACCTTGTCACTACACAGTCTCTTGGTTTAAGGCGAAGTGTACGAAGACCTCCGTGCATTATTAATATGACTTTTACGTCAAATTTGTGCAAGGTGTACGACTGCCTCGATGTACGACTGCCTCGATGTACGACTGCCTCGATGTACGACTGCCTCGATGCACTTGGTAGCACTGGTTGTCAATTCGACAAAAAGTCGCGTTAGGACGGTATACCCGGTGAGATGGAGCGCGAACTGATCAGTTACCTGCACCCGGAGCAACTAGACACACCTGTGAAGTATTTATCGATTGTTTGTGCGACTGGGTCAGGACATTCACGGAGAAAGAATCAGAATAAATAACTGCTCGCCTGAATACGCTCACAATCTATTGCACAGCGCTGAAGAGGATCTTTCTAGAACTAAGCGTCAGCAAAAAGCAGTTAGCACCCACTGTGAGGCTGCTAATTTCGAGCGTCGGAATTTTTAGGGGCTGGGACCGGAAAATCGCTATCGTTAAATGACAAAAGTTAAGTTGGTATCGATTTGGTCATGCTCCAGACACGCTTGTAGCATTTGAGCTTATAGATCAAGCGCAAAAACTGCAATGACGTGTTGTATCTCTGGAAAAAGCAGTCCCAGCATGGAAAATTGAAACAATATGTTTTCGCACCGCCAAACGAGGCGTATCGGGTGCAATTCAGGTTTCTGTTCAATTGTCGGAAAGCTGACGGATACTAGCAGAATGTGGCCAGCAATTGCGCAATATTATTGCCACAACGGCGGCAGACCCCCTTTCGAAAGCAGTAACAGTTACTATCTCTGCTTTGAGAAGATATGGCTTGCAATATGACCTTTCACTGCCATCTTTTATGAGGAAGTGATAGGTGTCACGGTATACATAATTCATGCCGCGAGGGCCGGTTGGGCCGAGCAGTTCCATGGAAGTTGCATTATCCTACATCGGTATGACTATCAAACATATGTGTCCTACATACCTCTTCCTCTATCGGCTGAGATGTACGAAGAGTCGGTATCCCATACAAGTTCGTTCAACAAAGCCTTTGTGGGAAAGCGTCGAGTCCTAGTGTTAAACGTAGGGCGTTTCAATGTGAGAGACCTAGATTCTATTGTGCTTCATTAAAGCCGAGCTCAACGGGATCTGGAAATTAAATAGCGACTGTTTCTCAGAAGCTCTGGGCTTGAAGCCACTAAGTGGCGGGACTGCCAGTAGATATGGATATTAACTAGATTTTTCTATTTAATCAAGCTTTTTGATATAGGCGGCTGTGCCGCATATATATATATATAGTTGTAATTTTGAACGGAAGAGTACATTTGCCTTGGATTAAGGTTTTGGGTACTCCATGAGATAGCGGATTGCGAGCCGCTACACTCATACTGGTTTTAGTATAGAACGAAGGTCAATGACCTTAAGTAAGCTTCCTCTAAGCAAAGAGCTAAGACAGCCCCGCTGCACTTGGTAGCAGTTGTAGTCGTTAAGACTGATCCTCTGGAAGGAAGAAGGAATACTCTATTTCCCCAGGGCATGCAGGACGGGCACAATTAGCTAAAATCCCTGCTTGGCTCTGAGGGCGTGCAACACCTTGCTTTGCAAGGACCCGACGCGTAAAGCGCGCGCCTAGAGGCGTTTCGAACTATGATTATGCTCTGCTAGAGCATCTAGAGAAGAAGATGCCGGCATCGACTGCGTCAATGATGCCACCGTCGATGACGGATGACTCCACCCGACCCAGGTTGCTCATGGTGAGCTTTAAGACCTCAGAAAATAAGGATGGAGAGAATCCCATGATCTTGATAAGAGAGGCCGAGATGGCTATGGCATCCGCCATGCCCCAGAGCGAGCAAAATCGCATGGCGCTATCTATCTCCAAGCTCGGGTCAAAGCGCAAAAATGAGCACTGACGTGCGGTACTTTGGTTGAAGCGGCGTCCCCTTCCTGGACGGATCTATGCTGCAGCTTTTGCATATGTTCTTGCCGCCTAACCAGACAAATTTGCGTGTGATCGCGTTTCTTCCCCACTCGACTGGGAAAGAAGGAGTTGGTGGACTTTGTTCGAGAATTGCGTACTTCATTACCGGGATGGCAGCCGATCCTCCGCACTGGCGTGGCCAAAATAGAAGTCTTCTGTGTCCATCCGTCTTCTTTTGTAAGAGCAGTGAATGTGGCATTGAATGTCGAACTCAAATTTCAGTCGACACGAATTGGTTGGAATGCACACCCTCACAGCTCGTCGATTGAACCTATGGTTTAACTTTGCCATCGGCTGTGCACTGCTGCCAGCATACGCAGAGGAGAGAGATCGTGTGATCGCGTTCGAATCTCGCCAGCTTAAGGCTGCGGAGAAAAACTACCTAGTCCACGACAAGGATTTTCTTGCGATGAAGTATGCATTTTTCAAGATCAGGGTGCACCTGCTTGGCTCAAAGTCGTATATGATCTACACAAATCATGCATCGCTACACACTGCAATTTAGTCGCTTCGCCTCTCGCAGAGGATGGCCAGGTGGATCTCCTTCTATGCAGAATACAGCTTCGAGGTGAAGTATAAGCTAGGAAAGCAGAATGCTTTGGCTGATGCGGTGTCACGCAGACCAGATTATGAGCTTGCTCATGTCACGACGGTGGACGTCGTCAGTGACGGATTTGATCCGCGCCGCATTCGCGGGTGATGGTATGTGTGTAGCGCTGCTACAGGCTCTCAGGGATTGCGCGCAAGATTACACCGATTTTCGTTGAATAACGTGTATATAGCACCGATTCCACGAATATGCTGCTAATTGCGGTTCGTCACGATCAAGATCTAAAATACCATATCCTCCATGAGGCCCACGACACCCCACTCGGTGGTCATCTCGGTCTTGAGAAGACATCCAGCTCTGTGAGTTGTCACTGCTGGTGGCCCAATCTGTACAAATGGACGAGCACGCATGTGCGCATATGTAAGACGTGGCGGGAAGTTAAAACTCTATCCGAATGCGGCGGCGCTGCTGGCCACTTTACCGGTAACCTCCGGCTGTTGGCAGTCCATGAGTATGGACTTTGTGTCTGGCCTGCCGAACGATTCGGCGGGCAACACGGGTGTTGTGGGCTGTGTCGACCGTTTGAGCAAGATGGCCCATCTTACGGCAGTGCTCGACACCATCGACGGTTTGAGTACAGCGACGCTGTTTGTGGATCGTGTCTTTCGACAACATGGACCCCCGGAGTCAATTGTCTCTGATAGAGACCCGCGCTTCACTGGGAAATTTTGGTCTCCAATCTTCAGGGTGCTGGGCACCAAGTTGACTATGTCAACAACGGACCATCCGAAGACCGATGGTCGAACTGAGCGAGTAAATCGCGTCGTGAAAACGTTCTACTCAGCGTCTGCGCTAATTCACCGAAGCGCCAGAGCGCTATGTTGCCACTCGTAGAGCTCGCTCTGAATAATGCAATGCACTCATCTACCGGCTACCCGCCGTTCTATGTGAAAGAAGACACGTTCTCACTTCGATGGCTGAAAGCCAAGACATGCAGAAAGAATATGCAGATGGAAGAAGCAGATAGAAGAAGCAGAGTAAAAGTTGGTAACTTTGGGGTCGAAGACCTGGTTTTAAATCTTCTTAAACATGAAGTCTCTGCTGTCTTTAAGACAAAGCTCCGTCCACGCTTTATTGGACCTTTTGTGATTGTATAAAGCGAGGTCTGGCATAATCGTTAGACCTTCCGAGAGAGATGCGCACCCACTCGGTGTTTATATGTGGACCTGCTAATGCCGTACAAAGATCCATCGCAAGTGAACGCGGAAGCGTTGGCGCCGGGGCGGCGCTCAAAGGCGCTAAGCCACCCAGAGGTTGTACCAATAACTCATTTTAAGCACGGAGTGAAATGATCACCGTTTAAAACGGCGCCGGGCAATCGACCGTCGCACGAAGTGACAAATCCTTCTGCTCGACGGCTAGGAGCCGCTCCGACAGAGCGCGATACTCCTCAACGTGAGACAGTCAGTGCTCTCGAGGTCCTCCGCACATCGGTATGCGACCTCGGCAAGATGCTCGGCGGAGTGACGATGACGACGGACTTTGTCCTCCAGAGCTGAAGGACCATCGCGAGTTACCGGACGGCGATCGACCAAATCATCGAGGTCCGCCGCCGATTTCTCTATCGATCGACGTCGTCGCCAGGGTCAAATTCATTTTCTTGTGAGTGGCGGGGATACCCAGACTCGGAGAGCTCGTGGGAGTTTGATAAGCCACTTCGTCATGACTGCATATAGTCGTGGACGCTTATGATCAAAAGAATCATGTCGCTCCGCGTCGTCGTGCGCCCCGTGCTTCTTGGCAGTAGCCCGGGAAGCCGAAGGGCCATGAGCTGAGCTCAAACTATGGCCCTGAGCTGCTGTGGTCGTAGACTCACCCGTATGAGAAACCACAGAGCTTGCAGAAGCGTGATAGATTATTTCATGTGTCGCAGGGCGACAATACGTGGGAAGTCGGCGTGGCACCTTAAAATTGGCAAGCCCAAACTGAAAATGGCGTTCTACACGCACGTCCACTTCTTGGCGGCTCCGCTGTAAGTTAGACAGCGAGGATAGTTTCCGGTGCAACTGCACCCATCGCTCAAAGAGCTCTTCATCATTTGCCAGGGGCGAGCACCACAGGAATCGCCCGCATAGCGGGTA